>NW_006263463.1:396424-416918 GCF_000469605.1 Apis dorsata
TAACTTGTTCGCACGTCAAAGAAGCGGATAAACGAGATTCTATCATATGTCAAGTGGGGAGTAAATCGAGGGATTTTCTGGATATTCAGAAAACTGGTAATCGACGAAGTACCGTTAACTCCGCTATTTTAACGGAACGAGTTTAATAAATGAAAGCATAAGAAGATTCCACGCGATAAATCATCGTTACACGACAGGATTTATACGTATGCACCACGGTGTGCAAGAAGGGTGTTCATAAATTCCAAGTAGAAGTCAAAGGGAAGGAAAGAGAAGCAAACAGAGAAAGAAAGAAAGAGAGAGAGAAGAGAGAAGTTTGCCAATTAGAATAATATGAAAACCGCTTGGTTCGCGGATTTACATGAATCGTCTATTCGCACTACCGGTATCAACTCTCGCTCGTGACAAATGACCAGAATGGAATAATGCCAACTTTGCGCAACGCGATTAAGATTGTCGAGCACACTGAGATCCTGAATAATCGGTGATATACATTATGCATGGATAAACGAATGGAAAAACGTGAATTTTTCGTATTGGACGAGATACTATCTAAATAAACAAACCTTGATTCTTTTTACCTCTCCCCGTGTCCGATTAAAAAACTCTTTCTCTGGTCGATTAAGAAAATCGTGACCGTAAATTATAAACGACCACACACCCTCTTGTATTCTTGTAACGCGTCTATTATTTTTTTTTTTATGCAGATAAAACAATTCGATGACTCGTCACGTCGAGGTTTTATCAACTGTAAAACTGTTGTCGATTCAACAAATTTCTTTACTTTATAAATATTTATAACGCGAGGTAAGATGTGGATCGCGATATACACGTTATAATTGACATAATTCGCGATGGAACAAGGTGCATTGAAAAATGTTCAATGTAGAGAACGACATGGAACTCCATATTTCAACCTCGAGTAGATTTATATACACACATCTGTGTAAGAGATTTCTTAGACAATATATCATTACTTTCTCTTTTCGCTAGGGGTCCAAAGAAATGTATATATTTCCATAAATACGTCTTTTTTTTTTTTTTTTAACTTTCTCCCGTCGAAGAGGTTTTGTAAATGTTTGATGAAAGTTCATGGATCACGCAAAAGGTTACTGTACATATTTCTTTAACAAACATGACATACTTTACTCATCCCAATGCATGTCTCGTGTTTGCATCCACTGACATGTTCTTTTCTTACGGTAGTAGTCAAGAAACAGTAAACGCGACTGAATGGAAAAAAAATTTTGTCTAGGAGTTTAAAAACATACTTGCGAATGTATTATTTGCGTGTAACGATAAAATAGTAGCTATCAAAAGTATACACATTGAAAGATACGTCAATAAATAACTGTTCGTTTGAAATTAATTCAAAATTATGCTTTGTATGAATAAGTTTATTTATAAATTAAAGATAAATTACTTATTTGTACAAAGCTTTGTTTCTATTAATTTTCAAACATGTTTTGCATATTATTACTTCTTACAAATAGCATAAAATAGTTAAAAATTTGAGAAATATTATTTATTATTAATATATTTATATAAGAAATTAAATTAATAAAGATTTTAAATTTGTTTATTAACTCTAATCTTCAGTTTGCTATACTCATATCACATGCTAACCTCATTTTTTAAAATAAAATTTATATTAATGTTTAATTTCTAATAAAAAAAGAATAGATATTAAAAAACAAAAAAAGAACTTCTATAAAAGATATTAATTAAATGTCAATTTACAGGCCTTGTTAAATCTCAATAAGTAGCTAACTGAAGCAAAAAGCGCGCATCGATCTTTGGATCATTTGAATCATTACAAAACAAAAAAATAATTCATTTATTATGAACAATAGACACTGTTCTAAGTAATAAACGTCATAGTAGCGATCGATTTACATTTGCTGTAAACAATTATAGAGGCCACTGGACTTTCATTGCATTACAATAAAAGATATTGAATGAAAATCAAGCTTTATTAGTAAGTATTTATCGACGAAAATAGTATAGCATGGGAATAGTATAACATATGATCGTTAAAAATATTCCAATATGATGAAAAACTACAATATATTCCAAAATGAATTTGAAAATTTAATACTAATATTAATTTGATAATAATATTTCTGAATAAACTAAAATATAAACCATATCGCTCATTTTCTATGATAAAAAATATAATATATAACTTTAAAAAAAATGAATTTGAATGTTATTAATTCTTATAAAAATGTAGAATAATATCACATTCAAATTTCAGATTAAACGCTTTATTATAAATATATTTCAATTATTATAGAATATTACTAATTTAAAACCTAATCTAAAATTATAAATGTAAATAAATGCAAGAATTCAATTTACAAGAAAACACTACTATAAATCTCATCACAAATCTCATTATATGACATTTATTTAGATTTAAATGTAACTTATGTTTGTGAGCAGCAAGGGTTAGCCTGTAAATCACAGATGTCGCTCCTAAACGCTATCGACACATACATCAACATATCTATCTATAACATGAATTCAATACTACCGAAAATATTTTAAAAATTTATTATAATCTATAGAAACTATAATCTCTGAAATCGAATTATTATATCTATAAAAATATTTTGAATATTTTGATTTGATTTATATACATATTCCTAATTGCATTTGAAATTTTCAAATGTACACGCTAAAGAATTTTCAAAAAAAAAACGCCATATGTATATTTAAAAAGTAATAAAATTCGATAGTTATATTTGGAACATTTTCCTTTAGTCTCATACAGACCCAATATGACTACAAGCTTATCGTGGTCGACCACCACGCGTCGTTACGTTCAAGTCGTGGGGCCCCTCGGGCGAAAAGCTCGAAACCGGTTCTGAGCGTACAGAATGGCCGGGTAGCCGGTCAGCATGTATATACGATTGGCTACGACTTTCTAAACTTCCGTCGCACAGCTAAACGTACGCTTAAACCGTGTGCTTTATTTTTCATTTTTCTCTACCGACATGTCACGGTGAAAATGTCTGAAAAGAATTTACCTCGTTACGTCGAGCATTGACGCTACACGCGTGATTAGTAATTTCACGAAAATATTATGCTATTACGACGCTTAATAATGGAGCGTGAAAATGAAACGAATGTAGAAATATAGAAAATTATAATAGAAAGAAACATTTTATTAGTTTATTTATTTTTATACGATATAGAGCAGAATTTCACTTCTTCGATTCTTAAAAATTTCAACCTGTTTGTTTACGTTTCTGATAACACTAGGCACAAATTCCAAGAAACAATGGAAGAACGAAAGAAAAACGAAACAACAGCTTTGAATGATGATATCATACTGTTTATGCGAACCTCGTCATTAGCATACTGCGAAATATTTAGAAATTAAATATTAAAAATTTTTATATTCTAATATATATATATTTTGGATATATTTGAAGATGCTGTTCATTTCGTATTTCGAAATAATATATGAAATGATAGAAAAGAAAAAACAATTGGAAGAAAAACGCCAATCGAAGCGCGTAAATTTTCTAACGCGTAACATACGCTAGAGTCGACACATCACGGCATGTTGGCGTCGTCGCGGCACACGTGTATTTACTATTTATGACAAAGGATACAGCAGTTGTACGAGAATAAACCAACCGTTATTGCACTTCGTGCCAAACGCCATGCAACTTTTGCACGCTACTAGCATTCTTAATTGCACCGGACAACGGTTCATATTCACGATACTTTTCGTTCTAAGCGACTAAACGTAAGTGTTTCGAACTGTGATAGAAGACCCTAACAAGGTGATAGAAGACCCTAACAAGGTCTTCTATCACCGATCAACTTCGCATTAACGAACTATTCACATATTAAGGATTCAATGATACTATTCAATGATATTAAGGAAAAAATAATACAAATATCGCCTAAAATAACTAAGGAAATAAATAAATAAATATATTTTTACAAACTTACCAGAAATATAGTCTGGATCGGTGCGAAGCGTATTCGCCCAGTGTCAACAACCCTCGATGTGAAGAAGTAAGTCACAAAAAAATCCCAATGGGTGTTTAGCAAAGAATCTTCGTAGTAAAACCTACGCGAGAAGAACTAATATCTACGTCTTTTAACATAAACTAACGTTAAACACAGAAAAGTAACACTGAAAAACACCACCGAATTCACTGTCCTGCTTTATAGGACGTCCCACGTAACTACGGTTTCCCTTGTGATACCGCGTGGGCGCGAGTCGCGACACAAAATGAAAAAAAAGAAACAAATTTTGTCGGCACGTAAAAGCTTCGATAGCTATCACGAGAGGATAACACGTATAGGACGGAACGAAACAACACGCGCGCTGTTCGAGACGCAACTGCCGCCACTACCGACTCATAGTCCCGCTCTACCCCACTTCTTACCCCGCGATCCCCACCATCATCAACCATGCTCCCCACTCTACTGTCTTTTCTGACCATTCTTTGGCCCCTTCAACCTTCGACGATTCTTCGATACTTATACTGCACGCAATACATACCACGCTTGTCTCGATCAAAGACCCTTGACACTTGTTACGAACACATAGATACACATATATTCATACGTGCAAATGTTTAGCCGTGATTTATTTTCATTAAACGATTCATTTGAAACGAACATAGCGTTAAATTCGCGAAAAAAATTAAGCTTACATGAAAATTTTTCTTTTTATATAGTTCTTAAGCACGCAATTCAATATGTAACAATCATTGGTCTCTATAAAGATAATTATTTTTATAACAATCACTTATTCTCAATATAATATCAATCAAATTTTTGCTTATAAAAAAAAGTTTTTTTATATAAATGAACAGTGATATACATATTTATCTATTTATGTTTTTAATATTTTTAATATTTTACAACAATTATTATTAACTTTGCTTATAACATTTTATATAAAGAAAGAAATTATTTTTAATATATGATACGTAATTTTAATGTTTTTGATTGTAATATGTTCTCTTTTTCTTAAAATAGCGGCAGAAAGTTAGACGCCTACATGCCATGCATACGACGCGTAAACGCTCTAATGGACACTACGACAGCGTGTGATATGGAATAAGTACAATTGTTCAGCAGACTGCGTGACGCTATACACCGTGGGCGTGGCAAAATCAAGTTGTTAATAAAGCAATCTATCATAATACAAAAAAGTGTATCGTTCTATATTCAAGATAGTTATGATATAGAAATAATATCACAAGTAAACTATTTTTAATGATTTTCAAATCTCAATACAATAATAGATATAAGATTCGATACGATAAGATCAATATATTATAAAATAAAACTCTAAAATTCTTTTTATTTTAGATAAATATAAGAATCTTTTCTTCATAATAATTTTTATAAGCAACAAATAAATAATAAATCTGGTAAAAAAAAATATCAAATATAAAAGAATATTATTTAGCATTTTACATATTGTTATCTGAAATTTCTTTTTTCTTCAAATTATTAATATGAATATAAAATATATATTTTATAAAAATATTATTTCTAAAATATTAAATTTTTTTAGGAATAATGAAAAAGTCACATACAACGGCTTACACAAGCACCTACCTACATTGTAATTTCGCGTAGATTACATACGAAATGAAACCCAGAGCCACATGGAAGAAATCATTGGTGATGACAATTACGAATAGATTTTAATCCTCGTGACACGACGGTAGCAGAAAATTTTACCTCTTCTTTGAAGCAGTTTTGTAGGCTGCTTGAAGGTATAGTGCAGCCATTGGAGCTCAAGCTGCCGCGTAACCTGTTCTCATTTTTATCGTCAGCATCAGGTTTCAGCGCAGGTGAGCTGCGAAGGTGCTGAGCCAAGTCCAGCGAACCAGCTCATGGTTCTCGAGCATTTCCTTCTCCCTCGTCATAGAAACGCATTGACCTTCAGGACAAAATGCCGACGATCAATGCAAACGTTGCACCGTATTATCGTTATTCGAGAATATAATCAGAATTATACGATTGCCTAACAACTATCAAACTAATTACGACAGCGTTTTACCCTTCGTGAAATTTAAAGCCATGCTCAGGAACAGTCTGCTTCTCCAATCCAATAAAAAAAAAAAACTTGATGGATACTAAGAAAAAAGAAAAGAATTTCCAAATATATATAATTAATATTCTTAACTTAATTTAATAATGCATTAAATGTCCAAACAAAAAAAATAATTTAAAAAGAAATTTTCAGCCTTTGATAATTCGTATATCATATATTTCTTTATTATATATTAAAAAGAAATTTTTATTTCAAGGAACTTGTTGTATTTCAGTACATTTGGGGAAAATTTTTAGCTTGATAAAGGACGTGCAATTGGATTGTATATAATTATTAATGGACAAAACACGCAGAAATGTTTTACTGTCATTTCTATAGGATTTTATTAACATTGTTACTTCAATAGCATTAATTACAGATACCAATTTGCAATGATCAATACTAACTAAAAGAGAAAAATGTTTTAAAAAAAAAGGAAATGAGATTACGAGTATATATATAATTTCGATTTTTAGAAAAGTATGACAATGAGCGGCTGCATTATTTAAATACAATTCTATCACTTTAACGAATGTAATGTATATGACGACCAATCGTTCAAACAAAAGGATAAAAATGATTCCTATGAGAAATGATTTATTCGATAAATGAATAACGTTAAAACAAGCTGTATTGAACAATGCGAGCTTGTGTATATGATTTACATACATAATAATTATATATTATTTTAGACTTGGCAAAGATTAATAAAGTATTTCGCAATGCAGTACGCTCAAGTCAAGTGCGATCGAAGTATAAAATCTTAAAACAACCCTAATCGGGTGCCCAGCAATGTGTTTCAGACTATGCATTCTACACAATCTCATAAGAAATAATGTTATTTCGGCTGGTATTATATCTTTATGCGCTAAATAAAACAATAATTTCATTATTTACTCCGAAATAAACGATACTCATCTTTCTTCTCTTTCTTCTCTTTCCTGTGTTATAATAATTTTGTAATGAACTACGTGTTATTTATTTATCAAACAACTAATCAACTAATTCACTTTGTGACTACATTTTGTGATACATATGACATATGACTAACGATCGATTCAAGGGATCTTGTAATCTCTATCATTGTTATCTCCTCCCTCCCATCTCTTTAACCTATCTTCTCCCGTAAGTACATTAGATACGACCGAACAGAACATCGAGTATATTATTTCTAATATTTCACTTACACGCTAATATGTACAGTTATGAATACCGCACCGTGATTCGCGTGATACCCAAAGAAAAAAAAAAAAGACCATTGAGTACCATTCTACCAGCACGATGCAATTATGAAAGACGAAAGTGCTGTTCAAAACCGGTCGATTGCTTGACGCGTATTGAGAGACAGAGTAGGACAATAAAAAATAGTAAAAGAAATGAGCGAGAGAAAGAGAGAAAGAGAGAAACACACGATGGAAAACGAGAATGAAAGTAGAAGAAAGAGGGGACACGTATGCGTTCGAAATATGCTGTACAAAAGTTATTTTTTATCCAGTTTTATATACGACCAAATCTATTTTTCGTCGAGCACCGATGATCATTTTGTTATTCTATATATGTATATGTTGTTTTTACTAAGTTTACTATAAAATTCGCTCTTTGAAATATTCGCCGTCTATAAAACTGGATATTTGTCAAACAACAGTATAAATTTTTTTTTTTTCACAAGTTACGAAATAGATATTAGAATTGCGATCGATACAGATCAATTTAATAGCGGCTACGTGAAAGCCAATGGAAGAGTAGTATCGGACTCTCTATCTCGATACTATAATGCATCATAATATATTCTAAGAGATTAATATTAAAGGAAAGTGAATATAAAGATTGATAATTAGATAATAATTAATAAAATAACAATGCAAAATAAGTAACAAAAGTAATATTTGAAGATAATAATATAGATAACAACAATTAAGAATATCAAACTTATAGATAAAATAACGAAAATTATACATTATTCTTAATTATTTTGCAATAGTAATTCATTAATTTTTTTTTGTTTTAATTAAATTTTAACAATTTTATATTCACTTTCCATTCATTCATACCATTACAATTACACATATATTTAATTTCAATTTATACTCATAATTTGAAAACATTCGTAGTAATTTATTATTTAAAAGATAACAGGGACGGGTAAAAATTTTCAAGAAAACTCAAAATTAAAAAAAAAATTTCTACAGAAATACATACATGTACTAGCGCCGATTCATTCCATTGGCTCCGTACAGTCACGTTGTCGCATACATTATACATACACTAATGAAGAAAAAATTATTTAATTGTACTGTATTTACATTATCGAGATATAAAAATACTAACAAGAAACATACCTATAGACAAGATCCTCCAAACGATTCATCTCTTTAGAAATAAACTAATTCATAATCAAGTTTGGCAGTAATATTGTCCCTATCTAGTTGCATTCTTATTGTTATCTCATCATCTCATTCATTTTCAGTAAAACGTAACGTCTTTTATGACGTCTCACACTTACACGATTTCTTAACGCTATCCATTAATTTTTAATCTCTATTCTAAATTCTTTGCTATCTTGGAAGATTTCCATTGCTCACTGCACAGGCCTCTGCTGTGGGTCAATATAAAAACAAATGTTTTCGTTATCGATACAGCTATCATATACACTGGTCACAGTGACAGCGATTTATTTATAAAAACATGCGATTTCACATTACATTTGTTTCACCGCTGAACCTAATTTATAAAATTGAGTCATAAAAGGAAACACTGAAATGCCAAATATACATCTCATATTCACTAATAAATCTACTAATTGCTGCTTATTCTTTTTCAGAAAAATTTTAGAAAAATAAGTTTAAATGCATAATGAAATAATGAATGATGATGAACAAATTCTTAATTAATCAATGATAATATAAAATTATATTGAAATTTTTAAATTAAGAAATAGGTTCAGCGAAGAATTCTCATACCATATACTTGCTACAGGCAAGTATAGTATCATTCGTGGTAGCAGAAAGTATTTCAATGTAAGCCATTCGACTCCCTAATCTTAAGGAAGATAATAGTAAAAATAATAATAATAATACTCGACATATTTGTCGTAACAACGTTCCACAGCATATGCTATAAAAACGGCTTACAACATACACACGCATGCACCAGTATGTGTGCGCATGTGTAATAAGAATATTTAATATGCACAGATATATTATTTCATATCTCTAGAAATATAATAAATTTTATGTATGTATTATATGTGTATTTATGTGCACAGTCTCACTAGCACTGTTACAGCCCGAATAAGTGTCGTGCGTATAAATCTATGATTTCTTTAAAGTTATGTGGAAGAATAATGGAGCGACAACTTGTGGGATTCATGTTATTTAGTTAACACTTTGCCTCTAAAGTTGCTTTGTTAAATTTTATCAGAATGTTCTATATATAGTTTTCTTTTTAATTTTTGAATAAACATTTCCTGAGCATTCAACTGACGATGTTGGAAGTCCAGTTTTGTCCAGAAATTCTACTAGATGAATAACTCAAGACTGCTTCATTTGTTGACAATGTTGCACAACTCACCGACGCTTCTGCTTCGAGGCGTATATCGTGATTTTTTAAATTGTTGTATATTTGAAAATAAATTAGTCTGCATTGATGTCCTTTCTGAAGACTTTGAACTAATATCCGTTTGTACGTCTATATGCGACGGACTCTTCGAACGTACAGCGTGATGAGGACTTTCACGATTTATAGTAAATCGGGACAATAAACTGGAATCATTGGATAAAATTTTTGAACTTGCAGCCAATCTACAAGCGCAAGGAGAACACTTTGGTAAATTTATCATAATTTTATCCGGTTCGATTGTCAAAGATGATCGACCAAATTTTCTTAAAGGACTGCAAAGAATTTTTTTAGCTTTCAATTTTTTCTCTATAGAATCATTTTTTCCTTTATCCTTACATGTTTTTTCAAAACTCTTACTTGCAAATTTACTGCTCTTATTACCCCATGAAAACTTTTTTGAAGATTCTATTGATTTTTCATGATGGATCTGTGTATCATGTTCTTCAGACTTCTTATCTTTTATAGTTGTATCTTTATTTAGAATTTTATTACTGCAATATTTCTTATTATTTTTAGTACATTCTGAATCCAACACAGATTCTATACTGCTATATTTGAACTGATTTATAGGAGATTTTTTCTCTGATTTGAACTGACTTTGACTATTTTTACAATCTGAAATACTTTTATTATTATCATTAGATATATTGGAATATGATGACAATGACTTTTCTTCAATAGTATATTGTCGGCAGTCTTCAACCTGTATGTCAACTAAAGTTGTATGGGATATTTGTATATCAGCTTTCTTATGGCTTTGACCAAATGAATTTTTTAAAGTTCTATGGACAATATTCTTTTGACTTTTAGTAAATGGGTTTTTTATATTTTTTGGCAAAGAAATATGTTTTTTTGCAACTTGACTAATATGATTTAATCGAAAGTTATGGCGAATAGAAGTACCTTCTAATATTGTTTTATTATGTTTCTTATCTTGAATATTTGTTATCAATTCTTCTTCTTTCATATTTTTGTCATCTTGTTGAATAGCTTTTTTTGAATTACTATCTAAACTTGAGTCATCATCCTCAGAACATGTTTCCTTTAAAGAATTTTTATGATGAATTTTCTGATTAATATCCATCTGTTGATCACGAAAGAAAAATCCATCATCTATAGAAACGAAAGATGATTCTTCATCACAGGGGAGGACAGGTGCCTTCTCCCCTGTGGAAGGCGATTGCTAGACAAGCTTTTCAGTCTGTGAGCTTGTTGAAATAGAACTGGTAGTGTTTGAATTATTAGAAGTGGTGTGTCCTTGACTGCTTACATGTGTATGTCCTCCTCCCTGCCCCCCCTGATTCTGGGAGAGGCTTAGTCGCCGTCAGTTTATCAGTTCTACACTTACAAATTGCTTCAATCGTTCTAAATATTGATCATATAATTCTACATCATTATGACCAGCACCCTGAAAATATAAATATAATATTTATACAATTTTTTTCTTTAGTATTTAAAAGAAAAAAGATGAAAAATTTTATACACCTCAACCCATAATGGTTCTACTGCTCTTGGACATCTCTCATAAATTGCTAAACCATGATTGAAATTTATTACATCATCTTCAGTTCCATGAATTACCAAAACAGGAGATGTTACTTTTGGTACTTTATCTATACTGTAAAAAAAGAAAATTTCAATGATTCATTATATTTTGTATGTATCATCATGAAGTTTTACATAAATATAAAATATATAATATTATATTTAACAATATAATAAGTAAACCAAGTACAATATCAAATTTATTTTATTGTATATTTTATCTTTAGTTACTTAACATATATTACAAAAAAATGTAAAAATAATAAATAGTTAATTATTATTATTTTTAAATTAATTTAATTAAATAAAAATAAAAGAGATAGATTGCAAATAAGCGACAGTAAAAGTGCAAAACCTATTAACGAACTATATGTCAACGGATCATGTAATTTATAGGTTTCCATGACACATATATATAGATAAACTTTTATTGCTTCCCATATTTTAATTCTGAAAAACTATCACTCGATCATGGAAAAAATATAATTTAAGTTTCCATAAAAATATCCATAAAGTATTTAATTTATTTTACACTTAGTTTAAATTGTAAATATAGAATTTTCTTTTAAATACTTATGTGTATGTGTTTGTATATGTATACATTTATATCTGTACCACGTGTATGGATGTACACCTGAACTGGATGATAGTGTCATGCGCGTAAAGTTAGTTGTGCGAATCACAGCATGCGATAAGCGGATTATAGATCGCGTTTCATTTAACACAATAAAGGGAGATACACGTATTTCAAAGTTTAACCTACCTCGGGAACGCATCAAAGAACCAAGTTCTTTTGGTATTAGGAAAAGCAACTCGCATTCCCGACATTAAAGGTGAATGCAGAACAACTGCGCCAACCTCATATCGCGCGGCCAGATCGACTGTGGGTACAGTCCCAATACTTTGACCATATAGAATGATGTTTTCCGGGCTAATACCGTAACGTGTTCTAAGAGCATGCCACGCAGCATCTATATCCGCATAAAGATTCTTTTCTGACGGTTTACCACCAGAAACTCCATAACCCGAATAATCATAACTAAATATGTTACAATTTATTCTCGATCCAAGTCCTAAATAAAAACTAGACATCTGTCCCAGATCGACTGCATTTCCATGGGAATATAAAATCGTAAAACGTGCAGTAGCTGAACACCGTACAAATAAACAGGCTATTCGATTTCCTCGTGATGTTCTTGCATAGAAACCTTCTACCGACTCTTTCTCCCTTTCTGTATACTGCCATTCTGCTCTTTCAGATAAAGAAATTGTAACTTTGGAACCTTCATCTTCAATAAATGCATACGTAGGTTCAGGAGGTAGAAACGCTAGTTTTGCAGCGATTCTGGACGGGCAAGGCGGACAGCAAAACAAGCAACACAATTCACTAAAACTTAACCCGTTCATCGTTCCACGGGGAAGTTACGCGCACGCGAAAACGCCGTTTATCACGTTTCTTCGTGGAATTTCCACATCGAGATTATCGCTTTGATTCAAAAATAATTCCATGCACTGTACTTCTTACACTTAATGATTCAATCACAATGTCATTTGTTATCGTACTCTTGAAAGAGTCACTCACGATGAATCAGCCATGACGGCTTTCAAGACGAACAATTTCTCTCCCTCTTGTTTTCTCTCTTTCTCATATAATGCCCCCACCCACTGAACGTTGCGCACTTTCATTGTATTCAGGTAAAACGAGATACATACTCACAAGATAAGGATAGAGATAATGGCACTACTTTGTACGTTGTTCTTCTATTCATTGCTTGCTATTGGTGAAAGATTTAAAAGCAACGAGATGATTCGATATGTAACGAAGAATGGTCGCGTATTCAAACACCGTTAACTTATATTACCAACATTCCAAATAATAATGCAAAATATATTATCGGAACATAAGTATGCGCCTTGCGATGCAAATACATCTAGTGATTTTTCTGAAAGAAAGCTACGAGGTTAGCAATAGCAACCTTTCGTGGAAAATCGATTAAATCCAGGTATATGGTAGAAACTCGACTAGTTTCATGTTGTTGCGTGATCGTTGTCGTTCGCTATACAGTTTTAGCCGATGGCGGCTGTCAACTGGTATAGTTCTGATTTTCGTCGAATAAATTTTTATAAATCGTTAAATAATTTTGAAAATTTTTATTCGTAAATAATCATTACGCCTTTATATTGAATTGATTTTTCTATGAGACTGTGAAATTAGCATTTACAACATTTGTATGACATCGGGCAAAGAAACAATGGGGTAAGTGAACGTGGTGGTATTCTGCACCGCCTTTTAAGGGTGTGTAATATATGTACACACAAAGTATGATTTTCATATCACATATAAATACGATAAACTGTCCTTAATTTTTTGTTATTACCGAATATCATCAATTGATATAAAATAGGTCGGTTTCATTACGTTAGCTAATGAATAGTGCTATCCTTTCTTGTCTATTTACTATCATATTCTCGACATCATCGCAGTTACGCATTTAGATGGGTGCGTATAAGAAGACTCTGGACCACAATGTTTTTCTTTTTTTTTATCTATATATAACCGTGAAATAAAATAGCGAAAGTGGAATAAATCGACACCGCGTGAAATGTGTTTATTCTAGTTGTTTACTCGTGCATTATTTGATATATTTTTAAATTCAAATTATGAAAGTCAATTCTGTCAATTGTAGAAATATTTATCACATTAATATTTATTCTACTGTTTTTTAATATGATTAATTATAGCAAATTTCGTCTTTTTTAATTTTGGTAAAAATCAAAAATTTTATATAAAATATTATTTCTTTTTAAATTAATTTTATAAATACTTATTAATATTTTATTAAATACTTTGTTAAATATTAATTATTTTTGTTATAGTTATTTTTTCATATAAATTTATTAATAATATATAAAATTTATATAATTTAATAAATTTATTAAAATTGTTTATGTTAAATAATGTATATAAATTGTACATATATTGCATGTGTGAAAAATTAAAATATCTAAATAAAAAATATAATTGTTTTTTATAAAAAATATAACTGAAAAATGCTTGTTCATATTTATTTTATTTGATTTCCTCCAAATTTATACAATATAATCTGTATTATTATAATGTTAAATTGTAACATTAAATTTCCAAATTTATATAACATAATCCATATTATTATAATGTTAAATTGTAACATTATTAGATTCTCATTCCATTAATTTTAAGGCATGTAAAATAATATGTATATTTGACATTTTTTAATGTACTTAATTTTGTTATGTTTCTGTGAAATATACATGTAATAAAATATGTTTTACCAAAAAAATAAACTTCAAGATATTGATATATATTCGTTATTATTAAAACACCTATAATTTTTATTTTGAATATAAGATATAAATAGATGCTGCATGTATAAATTAAATCAATATATTTAAGTACCTAAGTTTCTTGCTTTTAATAAATTGCAGCGAACAACCAATTTTCACGTGTAAAGCACACGTGTTTCATATTGATCCTAAGACAAAAAGATCTTGGGTATCAGCATCTACAGCAGCAGTCTCTATTTCATTTTTTTATGACTCAACAAGGAGTCTATACAGAATAATTTCTGTTGAAGGAACAAAGGTAATTAAAAAATAAGTTATAAAAAAATAAATTTATAATGTATTTAAAAATTATTTAATTCTATTCTTTTTTTATTTTTTTAGGCAGTAATAAATAGCACTATTACTCCAAATATGACTTTTACAAAAACATCACAGAAATTTGGACAATGGTCAGATGTTAGAGCTAATACTATATATGGTCTTGGTTTTTCATCTGAAGTAGAATTAGGAAAGGTTTGTGAAATATATTTTAATTTAATGTAGTAATTTTATATTATATTATATCATAAAAATATTTTAAAATTATTTTGAGAAGTTATTTAATTAAAATTTATTATATTATGTTTTTATATAAATTAACTACTGCAATATTAAAGACAATATTATTTATTTGGCAGTTTATAGAGAAATTTCAAGAAGTGAAGGAGGCCACTAAATTAGCTAGTGCTAAATTACAATCAAACAGTTCATCTGTTACACCAGCTACTAGTGCAAATGTTAGCCCAATTACATCACGATCGGGTATGCCATCATCAGAACAAGATCTTATAGACCCACCAAATTCATCGATGATTAATTCCAATGTGTCAGCATCAAATAATCCCAATCCAAATGCCAACGTGATTTCTACACAAAATAGTGTATCTTTGGTAAGCAGCAGTCCCTTACCTGGTAGTTGTCAAAATAAAGTGGATGATGAATTGAAAAATACAGTCCATTCAAGATCACAGAGTGTTTCTCAGCAGAGTACAGAAAGTCCACAACATCAAGGAAAATCAGCACAACTTACAACACAAGGGGGACAATCAGCTGAAATGCAACTTAAGTATGAAAATGATAGGCTGAAACTTGCATTAGCACAAAGTTCTGCAAATGCTAAAAAATGGGAGGTATGGTTTTATATATATTAAAATAAATATAAATATTCACGAATTAATCATTATATATAATTATATTATATATAATATAATTCATTATAAAAAATTTGATAGGTTGAATTAACTACATTAAAAACAAATAATGCTAGATTAACAAGTGCATTACAAGAATCCACAGCTAATGTTGATGAATGGAAAAGACAGTTACAATTATATAAAGAAGACAATGCAAGGATCAAGGCCAAATATGCAGATTTAGAAGCTGGAAAAATAGCAGAAGGCAATAGTGAAGCATTAAGGTTGAGAGTTGAAGCATTAGAAAGTGAATTAAGAACAAAAAATGAAGAAATCAAAGCTCTTACTATAGCTACAAAAAATAAAGATTTTGTAGTATGTATATAATACAAGATATAATATTATTAAATATTAATAATTATTCAAATGATTTTGAAATATGAAATATTTATTATTTTATAAATAAGATTTATTATATTAATTGTTATTTCTTCAAAATGATTTTTATTTAAAAATATATAATATAATTCAATAATTTCAATAATGAGAAGAGAAGAATTTAAAAAATACTATTTTAAGTGAAATATCTAATTATACACTCAAATAATCTATAATTTTATTTTTTAGGCCTTACAGAAAGAAAATCAAGAACTTCGTGAAATGTTAAGGGTTGTCCATGAACAATTAGAACTTGCATTAAGCGCAAATAAAGTCCAAAAACAAAATTTGGATACATTAAATGCCAGATTAGCTGGATACATACAAGATTTGGTAACTGTACATCGAGAAATTACAAATACATTGCAATCTTAAGTTTACATGTAGTGATGTTTAAGAATATTCTTCATGGGAGTTTTGTATTTATGATATAAGCAAAATATACAAATGGACGGTGTAGATTAATACAAAGGGAAAGGTTCCAAAAAAAATATGCATAGTAAACAGAAATCTCAAAAAGTAAACTTAGAATATCTATCTTTAAATGATAAAGATAGATTACATCTTTTTAAAATATTTATTGTGTATTAAGTTAATAATAATATTTGATGTTTTTCATAACTCTTCGTGCCATATTCTTATTGTATATAAAAATATGTTCTTTTTTAAATATGATTTTATATATATATATAAATATATATATATATACTTTTTTTTTTTAATATACATATTTACATATAACAAAAAATAAATGTAATATTTTTATTTTTGCAGAGATGAAAATATAAATCTTATTTAGATATTCTTATCTTTTTATATTATATTGTATCATAAAAATATTTTAAAATTATTTTTAGAGGTTATTTAATTAAAATTTATTATATTATGTTTTTATATTAAATTAACTACTGCAATCAATTTTATTAATTTTTTTTTAAATTTATATTTCTACACAAAACAAATCTTATTTAGATATTATATAGATTATAATATATTGTATTATAAAAATATTTGGAAATTATTTTTACAGGTTATTTAATTAAAATTTATTGTATTATGTTTTTACATAAAATTTTATAATCAATTTTTATTAATTGCGAAGATTAGATTTACGTATATATAAGTAGTTCATTTTTTCTGATAATTTTGTTTTAATGTTTAAAAAATAAATTATAATTACAATTATAATATATACCATCGTCACTAATACTATTATTTCACTGATTTCTGTCAATCTTTGACTCCATTACTAAGCTATAACTTTTACGATATTTTTACAATTATTAAAATTATCAATGCTATTATAACTACCTCCACTGCTATTGCTACATTACTAATTGCTGTTATTATTGCTTATAGTATCATCGTTAGTGCTACTTCTATAACTGTTATTACTGTTACTGTCAATCATGTTATTATTACATGCCTACAAAAAACTTTTATGATATTTAAAAACATAAAACATATCAAAAACGTCACGAGATTTAATGTGATATATGTTTCTCGATGTTTTTTGGAACTTAGTCCCTTGAAGACAACAAAAAATAAAATTCAGTTACCCATGAACACAATTAAGAAAACTGCACAATTAACATTAGTAACGTTTAGCGATATTCAATTATGTAGTATAACTATTTAATTCAGCTGTACATTGTATCCATATTGTTCTAGCACATATTATTTACCTTTATTAATAGAATAAAAAATATATAAAATTGAAGAGTCTGGCATGAGTTGTACAGAATCATTGATATCTAATATAAAGTATGACATGAAAAAATATATTATAGAACCCACTTACAATGGGTAACTTAGTAATTTAAATACAAAACTTTACCAGATGTTTTAAGAATGAAAAAAGATGTTTTTGATGTGCGAAATATTTTATGAAATAATTTTTTTATGAAAACCATGATCGTTATTAATTTATTGTTAAAAAAAAATAAATGAAATTTTTTCTAACGTAAATGATTTATTATTCATTTATTACTAGTTTTTTAAATAATCTATAGCAATCAAGCCAGATATTCTTCAATATGTTGTTTAAATACATAGTATAGATTCATTAGGAAACAAAATTTGCCGAAGAATGCTGACCGATCGTCATAAAGATATTGAGGTGATATTTCTTGTAACAATAATTTCTAGTAGTAAATAAAGTGCAAAATACTAAATAAAGCACTTTTTATTGTACTGACAGTATGTATGTATGTACGTAAAATTGTTATGGAAATGAATTTTAAATTGGAGGAATTGGAAACAAAAGCCTCGCTTGCCACATGTAATCTTAATAAAACATTTTCAGATGGCTTTCTTGTGTTCTATTATCATATTCATATTTTCATATATCAATATTATATGATAAATTTGATTTAACAATTGTTATGAATATCTTTTTATAATATAAATTTTTGTTACATATATATATATATATTCATAATTGAAAAAAAATTATGGAAATATAATAAAAAATTTATTATTTTACTTCATTATTTTATATATTAAAAGAAAAATGTAACAATTATAAATGATACCGATTTTTTATTTTACAACATTCAAGTTAAATTTTATGTATATTTATAATAGGAATCTTTTAGAAAATCTCATATATAAAATTGAATTATATTCTTACATTATGTAATAATTAATGTAATAATTAAATTATGTTTATATAACATAAGATATGTAAACATATTCATAATAGATTAAAAATTAATATAATTCTAATATGAGTGATATTTGATTGAGTTAAAAAAAATTATTCAAGTAATAATACAAAATAAATAAAAGAAAAATTAGTAATAAAGTATATTTATATCATAATTCAAATATTAATATTTTATTTTATTTTAAAATAATATTTTATCCAATTTTTTATCCAACAATATCAGTTGTTACTATTTATCTCTTATTTTTTATTTTAATTATATGAATTATATATTAAAATAATTTTATATTTTATATAGTTTTTATATTTTTTACTTTTTTCTATTATTTATTTATTTTATTTACATATATTAATATTTTTAAGTAATTATTATTTGTTTTATTCTTTCAAAGTAATAAAATAACCTAATTAAATTAAATATATAAATTTTCATTAATTTAAGATTTTTTTATAATTAACATTCATAAATATAATATATTGTGACAAATTTTTTTAAAATAAATATTTTTTTATTATGTACATATAGTTGAATTAAATTTTACTAAATTTTACTAATTTATTTTCATTTAATTAAAAAAAAAGCTAATATCATAAAATTTTTTATAATTATGTTTTAAATATTTAAAATAAAGTTTAATGCATAGAAATTTGTTATAATAAATATAAAAGAATGTAAATAATAGAAATTAATTAAATTTTATAAAAAATAAAAAAGATATTAAAAACATTTGACTTTTTATATAAAATATAATGAAATAATGACAAGCAATTTTTCATAAACTTTTCTTAATTATAAAACAAAGAATAACAATTGATTAGTTTGTTCATATTAGTACTTACTAAAAAATTGTTTATTGTTATTATACTTTAATTTTATTCATTTAATATAATATAATATTTAATATGAAAATATATATTCATTAAAATATCTTTATGATAAAACTTTTTATATTGTTTCTTTATTATTATAATAATAATAATTTCGAGATTATTAAATAAATTATATAAAGTAAAATAAAATAAAATATTATTCAATATATTATTATTATTCAATTATTTAATATAATTATTATTACAATTAAAATAATTAAATAATATGTAATTAATATATTATTTAAAATAATTATTTATTTTTCTAAATATATTTTAAAATTATTTTTGAAAAATAATTTAAATTGTTTATATTTTATTCTATTTTTAAACTTTTTTTTTGATTTGCTATTGACTTAATTTGAAAAATATATAGCAGATTCTCCCGCCTTTTTAAGCATGTATAATGCACTGATAGTATCTATAGTTTATCATAAGATACATGTTCTGCATCAATAACGTAAAATAAGAACATAACAGTGTAGAAAAATTTTATATTTCCAAATATTAGAAGATGAAACAGCTATATATTGATTGACATTTGCGATTATAAAGTTATAGTGAATTCTATTAAATATATTTACTATTTCGAAACGTAAAAAGTGATCGAAATATTGTGTAAGAATTAAAGTTGTAAAATCGTTGTCAAGTTTACAAGTTTATTCATTTAGTGGAAAATTTTGTGTCTTGTTATTTATAATTTATTTGTAAAACAAATAGGTAATGAATTTATATATTAAGAGTTTATGAATAACTATATAAACGTATAAAAAAAAAAAA
>NW_006263463.1:417124-425401 GCF_000469605.1 Apis dorsata
CTATGTATTTACTATATTATATTTTAAAAAAACTTTATATTTAATTAGTTATATTTCTGATCATCTATTTTTGAAGCACATATATATATATATGTATATATATACATATATTTATATATATGTATATATATACATATATTTATATGTATAATATGATCAAATTTATAATTGTATAAATTCCGGCATAACCTTTTAATTTATTTTTGCTTCCTGCATTTGTTTAAATAGCTACCTTCTCTGATCAAATTCTATTAGTTTTATATTGCAAATAATTTTTAAATAAATGTTGCAGATAAAAAATGGTAGTGCTTAGTAATTTTCTTGCACCACAAGAAGGAATACGTCATGAAGAGCAAAATACTACCGTGTACATTAATGATAGAGAAGTAGGAAAGGGAACTCTGTATATTACAGAAAGGTAAAAATTAAAATAAAGCAAAGTTTTACATTTAATTATATTGTACCCATATTTTAATATAATTTTCATATTGATAGCTTACTTTCTTGGGTGAATTATGATACACAACAAGGATTTTCACTAGAATATCCTCATATATCATTACATGCCATATCACGAGATGAACAAGTACATCCAAGACAATGTTTATATATTATGGTTGATGCAAAAGTTGATCTTCCAGGTATATAAGATTATTTAATTATTTTTCAAAATGTAAAAATAAATATAATTTAGTATATGACAATATATGACAATAAAAATTAAGTTTTTATTAAAAATATTAAAATCATATCTCATCTTTACAATAATTTAACATAATTTAATTTAACTTTACATAGATGTATCATTATCACCAGCTTCTGATAGTGGTTCAGAAAATGAATTTGAAGATGCGGATACACCTATTACGGAAATGCGGTTTGCTCCTGACAACACAAATAATTTAGAGGCAATGTTTCAAGCAATGAATCAATGCCAAGCACTTCATCCTGATCCACAAGATAGTTTCTCTGATGGTAAATAATTATTACAATATTTTATCAACAATTTAATTTAATTTATATTTTATGAGATCTTATATATTTTTATAGCTGAAGAAGATATTTATGAAGATGCAGAGGAAGATGATTTTGAACATTATGATGTTGGTGCTGGTGATGCTCCCTACATTTTACCAACAGGTAAAATTTAAAAATTTATAATTATTTTTACATTAATTCAATAAATTTAATGTTAAAATATATATGTATAAATAATTTTTATAAAAAATTTTTATTTAGGTTTTTTTTATTTTCATTCTATATTTTTAGAACAAATAGGTACCAATCATAATGGAACAGAAGCAGATGATGCTATGGATATAGAAGCAGGTCAGTTTGAGGATGCAGAAGAAGATCTATAAAGTATGGAGATAATATAATGCAAGCACGCATTTAGTATTAATTTATAATTACCAGTATCATATACCATGGTAGATATGTGATATTATGGCAGACTGTATAAGAGAGCAGTATCAAACATAAAAACAGCTAACATTTATTTATATTCATTTTGTACACGGTAATAATTTCTTAGATAAAAATAAATAATTGTATATCAAATTTAACTCCTTATTTGTATGTATATTTGTATTTGTTTTTTAGAAAATTATTAATTTTTTACATTTATTTATACAATAAAAATGAAACTTAATATAACAAAATTCTTTGAAAATATCTGCATACGCGCGTGCGAAAGAAAAATATATTAATATTTATGAAAACTTATCCATTTTAAAGTAACACAATTTCGTGATTAATTTTAAATGTATATATATTGTATCTTTTTTATTGTTAATAAATGTTTAAGTTATTAAAAAAATGTCAAAGTATAATTTAGCAATAAAAAACTTTTATTATGTCAATATGTAAATTTTGATTGCAAAATTTGCATTTTGACAAACAATATTGGTGTAAAAATTTAATCAAATTAATTTTTTTTAAATTTAAAAATTATTATTTGTAAATGATATATTTTTTTATACTTATGCCAAAATTAGTTTCTTTAATGTATCAATTGTGTATCAAAATTGTTTTTTTTAGAATAACTATTTTTCATTTAAACATATAGAAGTACATATTGACAATACGTATGATGCATTTGTGTATTTTTAATATAATTGTAAAATGTATTTTTATACCAAAAATCATATAGTATGATTGAAAATTCATTTAAATAATGTATATGTAGATATGTATTCTAAATTAAAAATAAAAATTATTAATTTGTTATAAATTCTACACAAAAATATGGACTTCAAATAGTCCGTAACTTAAATCACTTGTGATTTTCTAATAGGAAAGTATTAATTTGTCCCAAAAACATTAAAATATTAAATCTACCGTATTTTTTTAGGACCAAAAATAAGATCGGCATCTGGTGCACCTTTGGGATGATTATATTTTTGTCGCCGTTCTCTATTCAAGTTTACCGTTACTGGCTTGGTACTCTGATTAATTGTTTCTTGATAATCTTCTTCTTCTTGTCTTTCTGTAATATTTAATGTCAATCTTTTAACTCGTTCTTTTTCTTCTTTCTGTTCTTGTTCTCTATTTCGAAGATTCATTGCTAATTCTGATGATACTGGAACTGCTAAATTTTTGTATTGTTGCTTGTTACCTTTTCTTAACATAAGTACAAAATCAACTGTACTATTATCAGAAGGTCTTTCTTGCAATTGTTCATATGTTTTCTTAGTACTTTTTACATGTAAAGGAACTGAAATATCTACTTGTTGTGGTTTTACTGAATCTCGCATTCTATCTTGTATATTATCTGAAACCATCTTATCAAGAGCAGACAAAAAATCATCATCTTCAGGACAACTTACTCTTCTAGGACCAGCTGGTAATGCTGCATTTAATTCTGTAACATCCATAATAACACCATCAGTACCACCTTCTGAAAGACTTTGATCTCCTTGGGTATTTTCTTGAGTACCCATAGTGTAATCTCTTTCTGCATCAGCAGTCCAATCTTCTTCTGATTGTGCTTCAGAACAATCTTCAGATTCTTCAAAATGTAAATCAGCCACACCTTTTGCATCTCCACTACCATTTCCAGATGTTACAGCTATATCTTCATCTCCTTCAGCAATTACACTCATATCAGATTCTACATCAGTACGTTCAGTACCATCTTCAGCAATAGGATTTCCAAGAGTGGGATATAATGTATTTCGTAATTCTTCTACAGCACATTGTGCTTCTTTGTAACTTTGAAACAATTGCATTTTGGGTCTTAACATTGTTAATGTATCACGATACATATAATCTATACCCACTGGAAATGGATTTTCTGAAGTCCAAATAGGATCTGTATATTTAAACCAATAGTAATTTTGAAAGAATATTAAGAAATAATCAAGTTTTTTCTTGCTAGAGCCACCACTAAAATATTGTCCACAAGTTTCTAATAATGTACAAACTAATCGAATTCTAAAAAGATGATCAGGTGGATCTAAAATACTTGGTATGGAATGATCCATGCTAACTCCAAATGTAATCAAAAGATATAACGTCCGAAAAATATCTCCACTTTCTACCATACGATAATTATACAATTCTCCGAGATATTTAACCATAGCAATGCGGCGTTGATTAAATTTTGGTAAATTTATTTCCATGCATAGTCTTATATCTTCTAATACACCATCTACTACATGAGGACCTATAGTTTCATAATGCGCAACAAGTCCAGCTAATAAACTTCCTACACATCGAATATTTAAATATTTAACATTATATGCGGCAGTGAGACATTTAATAGCATAAGATGATACACTTTCATCTTCCCAGTCTAATTTGCGCATCCATTTAAGAACTTTATCAGTATTTGTTTTTGAAAGATCTTGATATAATAATTTTCTTATGAATTCGTGAATAGGAGGCCTATCTTTTTTAGATACACCTCCTGTAGATTCTGGCGGATTTACATAATAATATGCATTCTCAATTATTGTTACATAACGTGAATCTAATGCAGTAACTGCCTTTTTACGCATCATTTGTTCTAAATATACTTTTGTTCTTTGATGTGAATCTGGTGAACAAAATAAGTATCTTCCACATGTTTCTAATAAATTACAAGCCATTTCAATATGATGATGCGTAAAATCGTGTAACAAAACTTTTAAGCAATATAAAGCTTCTATTTTGGAATAAAGTTTAAATTTAACAAGCTCACCAATGTATCTAACAACTTTTACTTTTGATTCAATATTAATTTGATCCTTTTTGCGTACATGATATTTAAAATCATGTTTTAACATTGAACATAAATCATTTCCTACATCAGACATAACAGGATAAAGAATAGCCGCTAATCGTGAATAAAATGGTAATAGATCTAAACGAATTCTAGAAACACCAAACAATGCTTTCACTAACTTTTTTTTGTTATGTTTTGTGTTGAGATTCATTAAGAAATGTACTGCTGCATTATCAATTAATTCACGATTTACACAATTTGGTAAATGTGTTATAAATGCATCTAAAAGTATTTTATTACTTATATTTGAAACCTGTGGTTCTTCCACTTCTGCTTCAGGTTCATCTACTTTTTCAGTTTCTTCTAGTTCATCAAATGTTATTTCCTCGTCTAAAGCTTCTTCACTTATTGGAACATCTTGTTTAGGTACTTCTTTCAAATATGATCCTGGAAGAAAAACTGTTAAATCTGGTAAAACTTCATAAAATCGTCTGGTTTCTTCATCTCCCCACATATCTTCTAGAATGCTATTTTCTTCTCCTTCACTAATCATTTTCAATGATTCTTCTGCTTCTGCTTTCATTTCATTATCTATAGGAAGTTCTGGCATGGGTTCATCTAAAGTATCAGAAAAGCTTTGTACATTATTAAGTAAACGATCATAAGATACTTGAAGACTTTCAAGTTTTTCTTTTCTTTCAGAGCTTAGTTCACCTCTAGTTTGTAAGATTTTTCTATTTTGTTTTTCAAATGCTTGAAGATCTTTATGTTCTTTTAATAAATGCTTACATAATGAATTATAATAATCTCGTAATAATAATCTAACATTTTGTTGTTTATCAGGAGAAAGTAATTTGCTTTTAGGTATGGTTGTATTCAACTTTTCAGATATTTCCCTTACTTTTTTGGGTACAAGACCTGCATAATCTTCTCCACAATGTTTACAAAAACTTAATATGATGCTTGCATTGTTATGTTCTTCTTTATCCATATTAATTAAAACAGTTAATGCAGAACCAAGCAAAGGTAATCCTTGCTTATGGGTAAAAATTCCTGCATTAACTAGTTCAGCATAAAATCGAAGATCTACTCTAAGTTTGCTTGGATTTGTAATTTTATCCACAACCTTTAGAGATAAAATTCTTTGCCAATTTTCAAAAAAATGAGTTGAAAATTCTGCATATGTCTGATGTAAGAAACTGCATACTTTAATAGCAGGTGCAACATCTGTCATTTTTAATTTAGCATCCACCAAAGCAGTAGCAACTTCACTTACATATTTTGTCAAATTTAAATGTGTCATATCTTTTAAAACTGTATCTAACTGTGTACTACTAAAATTTTTTAATTTCTTGACAAATGTGGTATTTCTTTTCAATGTTGAATCTAATTTGCTAAAATACGTTTCAGGTGGTCTATTAGGATTTAAATTGGCTGCTCGAATTTCTTCTTTTGCATTCAGTCGTTGTTCTGTTTCTTTTATATAATCAGTTAAATATTGTTTATCTTCTTCAGATACAGCATCTTGTTCCGAAATTACTTCTGCTGTTTCTGGTGCTGCTTCTTCAACTTCTGACATTGTTTAAATCTATTACATAAAAAACATGTATGCTTGAAAAATGTCATTTAGAAAAGATACTTATAAATGTCATATAAATGTATTCATTAATATTAATTATATCAAAAAATTAATGTAAAAAATAATTTATATGAAAAAATTCATAATCTAAGGATACTTTTTGAAAAGAGTAAATATAAATATTTGATAAAATATAATTTATATGTTTCTAAATTCAAAAAATATTAAAAATTACAGAAATAAAATAAAACATAATTACAGTTAATAATTTCTTTATTTTAAAAAATATTACATTTATTCATACCGTATTATATATTTTTTTACACATAATATAATTTCTTTTTATTTATTTCAATATATTATAACTAATGTACGATATGTTTACGTTTATGACATGTAATATAAAATATAATAAAAACTAAAAAATTATATGAAAGAGATTGAAAATAAAAATTATTGTATTTATGTTATTTTACATAATTGTAATATAAATGTTTTGAAATTATTTACTTACAATTTTTAAATGCAGGAAGGTTATTTTATGGCAGACGACAACTGATTTCTTACCATAGATGAGATACGGAATAGATTTAACATCCCGTATATCATATTATTGTCATTTTTGATGTTACCGATACAACGTAGAATATAATTGCAACACAGATAAGATATAGAGATACATATTCAACGGGATTTTGTGTTTGTAGTCTATGTTCTGAAATACCGATAGCACAAAAAAATCAGGATGTTTGATATGCCCTCTACGATTAGTACACCAAAGTGAATGAATTATATTCAATCAATCATAAAAGTTGATAAGCTGATAGAATTTAAAAACAATTTTTTTGATATATTTTTTCATAAATATTCCTAAATATTCCGATATATTATATACATTGAATCGTAGATTTTTTTTACTAAATAATATAGATTCATGAATTGAATTATTATGAATATTATATTACTATATAAATATTTAAAAATAAACATATAAAATGTATATACTTATAAAAATTATATCGAATAGATTTTATTAAGAATTTTAATCAATAGATTAAGCAAAAAAAACAAAATTGATCAAATATCAAATTATATAAATTTTGCAATATATAGACAAAGAGATCAAATATTAAAGGAGGACAGAGATAGGATACAAATTAAAGAATCAGCGCCATCTTCAGAGTGCCGCACATGAAACTAATATAGAAAAAGAAAGTAAATAATAGAAAAGGATAGAAATAAGTTAAGAATTAATAGTTAGCGCCATCTCTTGAGTACTAAAAACATTTTTTCAAAGATGGTAAAGTAGAGTAAGAATTAACAAGCAGTGCCATCTCGTTTTTTCTGATTTATAAAAAAAACTTTAAATACTGTTTGTACTCAAGAGATGGCGGTAATAATCAATTTTTACCTTATCTCTGTCCTTTTCTATTAGTTTATCTATCAACCCAGAGATGGCGCCACTTTCCTAATTTTTATCCTACTTCTATCCTTTTCCCACTTTTTCTATCTAGTTTTGCATTACAAAATTTTGTGTTCAAGAAATAATTTAAATATCTGATTAACTTTTATTGTTTTAAAGCTTTCTAGAATTTCATATTTTACAATTTCACAATTTTTTTGTCTTAAAGCTTTCTTATATTTCATATTTCATAATTTTTTTATTTTTTTTAACTTATTTTTTTTAATTTAATTCTTATCTTTTGATTCTTATTTTTAAAGATAATAGTTTTAAGAAATAATAGAAAAAAGATAAATATCTTTAAAATTAAAATAAAAAAAGGATTAAAAATTTCAAAAAAATGGCAGCTATTACAGATAAAGATACATATATGAAAAAATGTATTAAATAAATTATTTTTAAACTATATTAAGTTTATCAACTTTTGTGATTAAATTGAATATAATTTCCTACATTCTTTGTTACAAACTAAATTAATTTTTATATCTCTTACGAAATTATCATACACTAGATTGTCTGTGACTAGATATAAGAAATTGCTATATTTAATTTATGATAGATTATATGTAATATGCTAAATGGCAGAACATTTTGATTTTTTTTAAAATCACTATTTCAGAATATATGATATAAATTCTATTAATTAAATATAAGATGTTCATCTATACTGTTTTTTTTTGTTCATTTATGATTATAGCGCTACAATCCTATTCTATGCTGAATTGATAATAACAGCGAAAATGATAATGGTTTTTGAAAATATAAATATGGAACGAAAAATGCATTGGATACCGGTTCTTATATATTTCATCCATAATAATAGATCTATTCTATATTTCATCTGTGATTATAATATTTTCACGATAAAATTTATTTACAAATGCATTAAGATACACTGTATTGCAACGCTATCTAACGATACATATATGAACTAATAATATATAAAAATATATAGCAGCGAAATTTCAAAATAATTTAATCAAATATATATATATATATATATATATATATATATATATATATATATAT
>NW_006263463.1:425888-427333 GCF_000469605.1 Apis dorsata
AAAATGTAAAGATAAAGATATATATATATGTATATATTTATGTGTATGTCATGAATTGTTTGAATAATTGAAATTTTATTATAATCAATAATTAATCATTAAACACAATTTTTCTACATATAAAATTTCAAATAAAACTATTATTAACTTTCAATTAATATAATATCCAAACAATAAATTGTTATACTAAAAATAGTGCTAGTTTTGTTAGTCATATGATAAAAATTTAAAAATATAACATTTATCGCAATAATAATGCTAAATATAAAAAAAGATAATAATTGCGAATAATTTACATTCGAATATTAGTTACAATATATAAAAATAATACAATAGAAAATAATTTGTGAATATATGAACCATTTATTCATTTATATCAATATTATATATATATTATACCTTGATAACAAAAATACTTTTGAACACATTAAAAAAAAAAATGCATACCATATTAAAAAGATATTGTCAAACATTAATGGAACATATTTAACTTTTTTCAATACAGAATAACATTAAACATTTAGCAATATTGATATAAGAAAATAATCGAATGTGATTTTTTTTATCTTTATATAATATCATCATTATATCTTTGTATTTTATCTTTAAAAAAATTATCCATTTCATCATAAGATAAAATAAAAAATATATCCTCCGTGTCCATATTTAAAAACAAATAGATAATATATTTTATATATTAATATTATATTTTTTATTTTAATTATAACAACAGAATTGTATTTCTTCTATTTTTAACAAATTGAATATTTAATTGTCATAATTGTATAATCCTATCATTTCTTTTCCTTATTCACAGAAAAAAAAAAAAGAAGAAAAATGTATTGATTCCATGAATCATATGTATATTTTCATTCGAATCATTTGGTAAATGTTCTATCAAAATTATCTCAAAAAAATTTAAAAGTAAAATAATGAATATTTTCATTTTCAGTCGTAATACATAAGCAAGTATCTTACCATATCGATATCCCAAAAATGTTCAAAGATAAAATAAACTCGATCAGCGAACGTCAATAACGCGATGCCACGGATGAAATGAACGAAAGAGAGCAAAAATCGAATTCGTTCGTTTTCTCGTTCGATGGTCCGCGATATTATTTTGCAAAGATAACACGTTCAATCGTGATCTTGCGCAAAGCTTGCCAACCTTACAACGACGTACACGTGCGTGTAATCCCCAGAAATAGTTGTCCCCAAACCGACCTAATTTGTCCATCTATCTGTCTGCCACGTTCCACTTAAAATGTGAACTGAAAACGCTATGCTTAATGGATTGTCCGGCACACGCTTTCATTAACAAGACTTGGAGCCATAGCCGTGGAAAATATCGGACGAACCGAACTGACGAGCTCGTTTCGTTACTTTTTCACACGTGAAAATTAACTCATATTTTTCTCCCTCTTTTTTTTTTTTTTTTTTTTTTT
>NW_006263463.1:427521-430108 GCF_000469605.1 Apis dorsata
AGGTCTCAAAGTATTAACTAATTCTGACTTTTCAATGAAGATTTTGTATAGCGATAGATTTTTTTATGAAAATAAAGTTAACAAAATATAAAGAAAATCTGATTTTTATTAAAGAAACGAGATTTATTAATTTTGAAACAATGATTATTATTATGTAAGGAAAAAAGAAAAACATTTTTTTCATATCTTGTTATAAACTTTAAGATTTAGAGTTTTTAATTACGATGATGATATACAGTAGTTATTACCATATATATACGCGTGTAAATCATGTAAAATGGGGATTTTACGAAGGGATTTTGGTATTTAGAAACTGATGTTATTACTGTTGCGCTAATGGATGGAAGCTTGTCTACGTCGTTGAGAATAATGTTAAACTATGGGATAAAATTAAAATATAATTATTATTATAGCCATGTAACCATGAGCACGTATACTATATCCCTGAGATGTACACATGTGGTATCAATATTATTGTGTCATTATGTTACGTATACTCGTACACAATAATTCATGTATTATATAGTATACAAACAAAATATCATATCGGGGAGAATTGAATTATATTTCTCTCGTGTTTTCCAAATATTATAATTAATCTTCGAGAATGTAATGTAATTGTATAATTAATTAATCTGGCTAATTTTATTAATGCACGAATAATTATTTAATAAATTAACATTATTAGGATAATTAGTTCCTAGGTTAAAGGATCGTGATCAATTGTAATTCTTTTCCCACGATTAAATAAAAATTCCTGAGTATGATTATTCCAATTTATTTTACTGATAACAATCCGCGATAGGCGAGGTTAATCAAAACATTTATCTTTGTTCAAAAGTCACGCATTCAATACTTTTGAATCACCCTGTATGCGGGTAATTGCATCATCTACGAATGGTTATGCATACTAATACGAAATTTTCATCTTCCACGTGGAGGAACAGTGTCAATGTATTAATCCTCATGTTTTTTTCGTATAACCAAAATGTTTAAATCCGAAAATTGATCAAACATTTGTTCCAATTACGGGAATGTATTAAAAAAAATATTCTTTCAGCAATTTAATAACATGTTAATTCAATTATTAATAATATTTAAAAGCAAAAATTACTTTGTTTTCAAAAATCATCAAAATATTTTTCTCGTTATTTGATTTATACCGAATGAAATTAATTTTTTCTTCCTAGCTTGGAAGATGACACTCTCTTCTTTAAACGTAGTAAAATTAATTTAAATTACATTGTTAATAACATTATTTATATTTTCAGGGACCTGCCTAAAGAAAACTGCCTAAGATTAATTTACGGTTATGAAGATCTCTTATGAAGATGGAAAATTTGAGAATTTTCGCGCAAAAAATTCAAAACTCTGCGATAAAATATTATCGATTAAAACAGTACAATCGGCCCAACAATCTCGCGAGAGACCGTTTTCAGATGAGGTACTCTTAATTGGAAAGGCACATGCAACTTCTCCGGTAAATGCGACAGATTCCATCAACGCGAAAATCCTTGGGAAGAGAGGCTAATTACTAATTAGTAAGGCGAATGTAGAAACGAGGAATAATTAACGAGAGAGGGCGGGCACCGAGAATTGTTAACTGCATGTAGCTTGGTTATAACCAGTTAAATTTCGAAGAAATTCTCCACTCCATTCTTCATTAACGTTTAAATACCGGTTTCAATTGCTTTATTAACCATCAAGATCTTTAATTCCTCAAATTGATTCTGAAACATATGTACGAATCATAGAAATATATATGGGTGAACAATAAGGAAATAGGGGAGAAAAGAAAAAGGAGAGAAGAAAAATTGACAATTTTAATAATTCATTGTATCAACAAATTGTTGATATAATAAAGATCGTATTAAAAATATTATTCAACAATTTATTTCATCATTTGAAAATGTTTGAATAAGATAAATGATGGAGGAAATATTGATCTGAACTCAATATCATTTTTAATTCATACTTTGCAAGTCTTGCAGCGCATTCTTTCTATTTTCTTCTGTTTCATTCTATTTCTATATATAAAGGAATCTATACAATTTCATCTCTGAGACTTATTCTAGTTCAAAGATATTACAAAATCTAATTACTTAAATTACGTAAAAGAAAACCAAGATATTTTCATCATTAATGAAATTAGATGTGAGTTTTAAAAAATCTATAATTAAAAAAATATATATTATATATTTATAGAGACACATTCATATTGGAGAAATGAGTGAATCTCAATTCATATTTATTATCAATTTCTTTTCTCATGAATTTTAAAATCGTTAATTATATTATTATTGCACTTAAGAGTAAAATTCCTATAATTGAATCAATATCTATTATTACCAATTTAATATTTAATCCTTATAAGTTTGCACAACAATAATTGACTGAAGTTCTAAAAAAGTAAAATTGAAGAAATTTGATTGTATATTGTGATTTTTTGGAAATTTGAAAATATTCTTCATATATATATGTAAGACAAATAATTAAAATTATAACAAGTAACAATAATCGATACAATAAATATTTATTCAACACAATTCTTCTGTTAAATCTTGAAAAAAAAAAAAAAAAAAAAAAA
>NW_006263463.1:430439-432546 GCF_000469605.1 Apis dorsata
CATTTTATCGAAGTTTTCACAAAACGAAGAAGATGAACAGACCTATAAAATGCACATACACATAGATATATTAAATCCTTTTATGTTCCATCTTTATGCAAACGTGAATGGGTTACAAAATAGAAATCGTCGAAGGAACAAAAAAGAATAAAAGGTAAGCAGCAAGCACGGAGAGGGTCACATTTTCAGAAAACGATTCACGTTTCCACATTATTTCCTCACGAAAGAGAATTCGCAGACGCAATTTCTCGAACTGTGGAAAACCGTGGAGGAGAAAGGGGAACGATGCAAAATCTTACAATTTTTTATCAGCTTTTTACGAAACATCAAAGGAGTTATAGTTGGATGGAACTTGTTGGAACAAAGTTAAAGCTAAAAGGATGAGCTCCGGATCGAAGTGTAAGAGAAAACGATTCGTTAAATATACAGGTTTCCAAACTTTTCTAGTTTGAAGTAACGTGAAAGTACTATGATCGAGATGCAACAACTTTTTTAGAATTACCACGAGAATCGTTTACCTAATATGAATTAGATTGTATTCTATAAAAGGAAAACTCACAAAAAATAGAAATTTGGATAGAGATTAAAAAAAAATTCGATTATAGAAAACAATAATGGTGATAAAGAGATAAAATGAGTTTCCTTTTTTTGTATTTTTAAATAGATGTTAATATTTTTTTTCTTGGTTTGATGTGTTAAATAGCAGTAAAATATAATATTTTATTAGAAAAATTAATAAAACGTTTATTATTTTCAGATAAAACGTAACAAATACAAACTACATAAAACTACGAAAATAATAATTGTGTTATGAAGTATTGTTTCATACAATATATTAATAATTGAAATTATCGTTTATCAAATTGTTTTGTAAGTATTTTAGAATAGATAATATTTTCTTCTGCATAATTTAAAATCTAAAATTTTTAATGTATTTCATTTTTTAGCAAATAATAGTAATAATTTCCCTTTTAATCTTTCCTTATACAAAAAAAATTCTAATATAAAGAATAAAAATATTATATAACGAAATCTCTGAAATGAAAGTCTTACAAATTTCATTATTTTGCAAATTGTAACAATTTATATAGTCAAATAATATGAAGTTTAAGAAGCAGATGTTACAAAATAATGTTATTTGATTATTCTATTTAATTATGAAAATCATTTTCAATCTACAATTTATAATATAATATAAATTGATAAAGTTATCATATAAAAGTTTTCAAAAAATAAAAGAGAATACCTACAGAAAAAAGAAGATATATATACTTATATTTAATACAATAATACAATAAATAAAAGAAATATATGATATAATACAATAATACATAAACTATATACATAACTATATAAATAATACCTAAACTAATATAAAAAAAAAACCTTAAATATAATTAAAATCACTACGTTCTCAAAATTTCATTCCAACCTTCTCTCCAACTACCCTTATTTTTACATATCAAGCCAGATCCCTTTAAAATTCGAATCTTCCCCAACGATTAACCCACCCTTTTTCTTTATCTCTTCAACCCTTTTCCCCTTTAACTCGGTTCATCTATCCATCTATCACGAGCAACCCCCTCCACCGATCCACTCTGTTTCTCTATGAAACTATATCTTTCCTCTTCTTCCTTTTTTTTTTTTATCACGATCTACCCTCTCTCCCCTATTCCATATCATCGGCTTTATCCAACCATCCATTCTTTTCTTCCTCTTTCTCCCAATCTCTCTTTCTCTCTTTCTCTCTCTCTCTCTCTCTCTCTCTCTCTATCAACCCCATGCGCACACGTGGATCCTTCTTTATCCGACCGATTTCATCATCTCTTTCTCTTTCTCTCTCTCTCTCTCTCGGTTGCCATTGAAAGCCCTGCAACATGTTATGTCTAAACGCCAGTGAATAAAAGCTCGAAGCCAGCGAAGTGAGTATACGCTTCGTCACTTCTAATTTTAGCACAAAGGGTGCGGCGGGCCTGTGTGTACACGTTTTCGCGCGTGAACTTGTGCGGCGCGCGCGTGCACCACCTTCTGTTTCATCGTAAAACACTTATACAAGAGCGGAGAGAAAGAGAAGGAAAGAGAAGAAGAGAGAGAGAGAGAGAGAGAG
>NW_006263463.1:432734-439206 GCF_000469605.1 Apis dorsata
GTAAAATATCTACCTATGGATTTCCACTAGCTTCGATAGCGTTCGTCAAGCCATTTTTATCGAGTCTCTCTCCCTCTCTCTCTCTCTCTTCTTCGATCCGCTTCTTACCCCTTACTTTCCCCCTTCTCGTCCAAGAAAATTATCCGTCTTAGCTTTATCTTTTTTCCCCAACGATTAGCGATGGGATCGAGTTTAATAATCGTGGTTATAAATCTAAATTTAATCGAAGGATTCGTTTCGATTAGAATTCCCGATTACCTGTTATAGTAAGATATGATTCATTTGATCGTTGATGTAGGTATTGGTTTTCGAATCTGAGCAAAAATAAATGTTTACAAATTTTGAAAATATATTTTGCTAATAAATTGAAACTCTTAATTGAGAGAGAGAGAGAAAGATATTTTTTTTATTAAATTCTTATAAGAAATTTAAGATAATGAATAATACATAGATTTATTAACAAATATGTCATATGAAAATTGTTTTATTTCTAATTGTTTCGTAATTAAATAATTTGTAAATATAATTCTTCCTCATCTTCGATTATCTGAAAGGATTTTGGATTAAAATTAGTTCGAATAATTTTATCATAAATCCTTATTTTAAATCGCAATGTATAAATAGCATATTATACGAAGGTTATCTGTACTTGGTTCTCATCATTACCGATCGAGTCTTAGTTCGATTGAAATACGATTTCCGGTCTCACTGCATTTGGATAACGCGAAATTTAGTTATATATCGGGAGAAAATTAGACATTCGTGAGATGGAACAGAGTGAAGAGCACGTAAATGAAAGCGATTATCTATTTAATCGGGTTAATGCAGTATTAAAGCAAAGCCGGGAAATTTGAAAAAGGAATCGCGATCGTTTCTTAATGTAAAATCGAACTAAAGAAAATCTATTGTCTCTTGATAATAATACCTGATTTAATATCGTTCTTGATTGTTTCCTACGAATTTTTCTTTGAATTTGACTGAACTAAGTTTTAATACATACATACTTTATCTATCTTCGTACAATCACGAAACTTTCGTTTTCTTCATTTTCTTTTTGTTTCATCTTCTATAATATTCTTAGTAAATGTTACTAAAATAATAATCGAAAGAACTCGAACTTCTTGTCTAGAAGTGTTACGAATTATTCAAGACAGCATCTTACTTGGACGATGCATCGGTTGATTTTTAATTTTTCTACCAAACCGAATGTAAAGGGGGTCGAATACATTTGTCGAAATAAAATATCTACTCGATTCGCACCGTCCCTGACCCAGAATCCGATCGTCAGAGATCGAGAAAGTTTTTTTCTGTCTTAAGAAATAAAATTTCTACGAAATATTCTAACTTGTTACATCATTGAGTAAAATTTCAATAAACGATTAAGAATATTTATTAGTATTTATTCCAGAAATGGAAATATTTCGTTCTACGATATTAATTTAAAAATTTCAATATTTAAATATTTATAAAGCAAGTTGATGTTATTTTTCCAGTCCCACGTGGTGAATTTTTTATTTATAATTTTTTAAATCGAACACGAAATTATCATAAAAATAATATTTATCGTATCAAAATTTTAAATTGTGATCCATCTTTATTATTCTATTTCGATAAATCTTTATAAAAGTTTTTTTTAAAATAAAATTAACTTGAAAATTATTGATTAAATCTAAATTTTAAACTAATATAAAATTCTTTAAAAATTATCGATTCAATACATCGATAATTTAACATATATTGAACGTAATATAAACCAAAATCTGTCATAATTTTTTATTTAAATATACGTATGTAAAAGCTCAACTCACTTAATCAAGCTTCACGGATTCGATCTATCTAAATAAGGAAAATAAATTGGATTCGTTATATTTGTATAATAAGAAAGTAAACAATCTCGAAATTTCATCGTCGTCCCAGAAATCTGTTCTACGTTAAACAATAAATTTCAGCGCACAAAATTAACCTTTCTTTGCACACACGTAGCAAATAATCTCTAATATTAAATTATTAACGTGAAATTTAAGATCTCGTAAGAATAATAACTTAACTTCGAGGTTTAACTGTTTGTTAAGAGGCTTCTTCTTAACCAAACTTGTAAGATTGAACCCTTGCGTGGGTGGAATTTAAAACTAAAACGTGGGAATCTCTGATTAGATCTCTTTCTAAGGTCACTCTTTTTTTTTTTTTAAGACTGCTATTACACTTTTTTAACTCTGTAGACAGTATCATTTACCTCGGTGCAATTAGAGGGACATTTTCCACAGTTTCGTTAAAACTTTTCTCTTAGTCTACTATTACATCTTGAGTTCAGAAAATTAGCCCTAATAGGGCAAAGGGATCAAATATCAAATTGTCGTTATAAAATCTTATATTATAAAATTTAATCAATTTAAAAAATTTATACCATCTATATATATCTTGATTGATCTATCGTATTATACACATACTTGCCTATATTTTATTTTCTTAACATTATTATTAATTATATATATTTAACTTTTGATATTAGTTAGTGTATCCAGCATTTCGAGAAAAATATATTGTTCGTACGTGTACATAAAATTTCCTAGGAATAAATTGGAACATAGAAAATGTATATTTTTTTCCTCGCCATTAATTTGCTGGAAAATTCCATTTACATAATAATAAAGATAAAAGATCAAAAATAGATGTTATAATTCTACTCTAAAATCTAATCTCCTCATTTTAACATTTTAAATCCACCATTTTATTAATTTATTATCAACAATAAAAATCGTATAGTTTTATTTATTTTTTCCTCCTCTTTCTCCCCTCCCTTTTCTGTTTCTCAATCATTACACGCTCAAATCCAGCCAAACCATTAATATATCTACGAGAAATAGCGATTAACAAGCCCAACCTTTTTGCGTGATTCTTTCATCTCGTCGAACGCTCGTTGCCTCTCTTATTCCCCCTCTTTCACTAGGCCGATGATTCACGATGTATCATCTGGTGACGGTCTGGTGGAACGCAGAGGATTTCCGAGTGGTCTGAAAAGGGGCTGCACGAGTACGAATAGAGGAGTACACACGAGCTTCGTTTCCCTTTGACACGATGAAATGCCACCACAGTGGTGTTCTTCTTCTTCTCATCACGTGGCAATGGTAATATTCGCCGTGTGTTTGAGGGTTTGACTTCTTAAGCGACAGGTTAAGCACGATTTGCCCGGAATACAAAAATGTTAGGAAAGAATAATTTCCTGGATGAAAAGTGGAATGGTTGTTAGTGAAGGTGGTTGGATAGTTTTCGTGAAAATTTTCTTTTTTGTAATTAAGTCTTGGTCAATAATTAATTTGATGGAAAGAATATGTTGGATTAAAATGTTTGTTACTGTTGTTTATTTAGATTAGTAAAAATTTTAGAATATGTTATGTAATATTTTGTAATGAGTTTTGATTATTTAGTTTGCAATGTTGTTATTATTTATGTTTGTCGAAAAATTTATACGAAAGTTATAAGTTTATAAAGTTATAAGTTTTAAAAGAATTTTATTATTTTAAGAAAGTATTTTAAATAATATTATTATTATCGGTTTTGTTCTTAGTTTATTATTAGTTAAAAAAGAGAATTTTTTATTTACACGATCATAAACGATGAAAAAGATTGTGCTATTAAATTATATATTATAAATAATTATATATATAAATAAAGAAAAAAATATTTAAAGTTTTAAAATATCTTAGTTTTTTTTTTTTAATATTGGAATAACGGTTTTTGCGTGTTTCTTAATAATATAAAACTTATTATTTTTCACAAAGCAAATTATATTTTCTTTTTAAGATACGTCGAAGTTATTTTTAGAAAGGATAATATTTCGTTGTACGTGTCGTTTTAGGTGATTGGTTAGCATTTTAATTATAGACTTATCAATTTCGAGTAAAGTTTGTGTACATTTTCTGACAGAGAAAAATACGCTTGAGGTATTCCGTTTCAATATTGATTTTTCGTATAAAAATAATTAAACGTTTATCCTCATTAATGCTTTGTTTCTAAAGTATAATATAACCTGGCTTCAACCCTCGAAATATGCGTAAATAAATGAATCATCTGATTTTATTGTAATAATATTCTAATAAATTACATACGTATTCGTTGTTTTAATTATTGATTTATGTTAAAATATCAGGACAAAATATTCGCAGATATATTTATGAACAATAATAATAATAATAATAATAATTGTTGAAACGAAAGTTAATACACATCCATTTATTTTCTTTCTTCTTTATATTTTTAATATTCAAATAAGAATAATATTCAAATATTTTTTATTTATCGTTCTACGAAAAATTTGTATCAATTAATATGTAAATAATAATTATAATAATAATATATATAATTATTCAAATATTTAAACGATCACAAAACATCAAATAGATAATATATGTTACAATTAAATGGATACAGCTTTTACATAGCAACGAAGACAAAAAATTAAAACAATTTTTATAATATATATTATAATAAAATAACAAAAGAAAATTCTTCTTTATTAAATTCCTCATATGGATAAATATTATATTTATTCAAATTTGTAGATTCATTTGACAAGCTATATTTTCCTTTTATCTAATGTATTTCAAACTTTCTCGAAAATTAAAAAATTGTTTAGAAAAAATATCATTCTATAATTTTTAACACATAATCACTTTTTATAAAAACTTACTAATAAATTACTAATCTTGATTATTCCTTCTATAGATTCAAAATTCAAGATTGATAAATAATCAATTTCTATAGTAATCGGATGGATCTGAGAATGAATCAATTACTCAGAAATGAAAAACGGATTATTCATTGAATAGATATTCTAAGAATTCAAAAGTAAAGGTCGTAAATGATAAGCTGAATTCTAAGAATAATTTAATTTCAAATCATACATGGATGAGCTATGAAAAGTATACATGATTCAGTAATGTTTACTTCGTACTTCATTGAATTTTCTAATAATATTTCCTGAAATATTTCTTATATTACCATCACATCCACGCCTCTAGATTCTTCCAGATATTTTTATTTTTACTCAAGTCCCAAATTTGTTTTCTTCTCTATCGATATATCAATGTAAAATATAGCAAACAATTTTATATTTTTTTTCCAACCAATCATACGTAAATAAAAACTTGAATCACCATATACTAATTTTATTAAAGGCCGTTTATTCTGTAAAACAACAATTTACGAGTTTCTCTTTCTCTCTCCCTCTCCCTCTCTCTCTCCCTTCCTCCCTCCCTCTCTCTCTCTCTCTCTTTCTGTTTTAAAGAATTATTACCCTGACATTTTCAGAGTAAAATACGGTCGACTATAAAATTCCACTACGATCATGGCTGCGTGCTCTTTTCCCGATAATACGAATCGAAAATCGTATCTCCCTGTTGTTTTACGAGGACGACATTCGCCAGGCTATTCTTGTAAGAAATTCTGTTTATCCCGTTATCGTTCGTCAAGTCGATGGAAAAATTTTTATACATTTTCGCAGAAGAAAAAAAATATAAGCTAATTATATTTTCTCTATCTCATCTTTTTTTTCGGTTAAAAGTAAAATTGTAAAAATTCTTCGCAATCTTCAACATTATATATATATATATATCTTAGAATATAACTCTTGGTAAGACTTAGAAAACTTGGTAAGACTTCTTTAAGTAATTTTAAGCTCAATTTCTGAATATATATCTTTTTTTCAGTTCTGATGAATCCTCTTTTGAAAAAGTTAACAATCACAATGCAAAAAATTACATTGATATTTCATTAATATTTCTGGACTACTAGTAAAGAGTTGTAGATTAAACACAATAATATAATTCAAACTGAAATATCCTAAAAGTACAATTGATGTTTTGAATTATAAAATACAATACTAATTAAAATAAATCTTAATTCAAACTTATGGAAATAATTATTATGTCAATCAAGATACCAGTTAAATCTGGTACGTTATTGTTCATCAATAAATGAATTTCAGATGAAATGAAGTCCTCTCATTGATTTTAGAGCATGAATATATCCCCATTCGCGTGATCTGGCATAGCTAATAGCTTCTGTTACAACAAAATTCGATTTGAAGGAACTCGAATCGACGACGAGGCGCAGCTTTCACATTGGTAACTTTGTTTCAAGTTGGCAATTAATTTCAATTTGTTCCATAACGAAGCCCCCATCGCGAGCGTCAAGAGAGGTCAGGAACGTTTTAAGAAAACAGGCTTGAAGCGGACGGATGCCGATAAATAGCGATGAATTTCTCAGGCAAAGAACAGAAGACTGTCTTCGTCGAAGAACAGAAAAACGGTTGTTGGACGATCGCTCCATGCCTGCTAATTTCGTTTCTTCTTTTTTCCTTTTTTTTCCAACGATTTCTCGCTCTCCTTGATGCGATTTCCTTCTGCGGTTTACCGTAGACGGGCACGTGGATTAAAGTAAATAAATTTTCCTTTCTTAATTGAAAAAAAAAAAA
>NW_006263463.1:439338-443087 GCF_000469605.1 Apis dorsata
AAAGAGCAAACTCGAGCGAAAATTAGATTAATTTTCCATTGGAGATTATTATATTACTGATAGTGCTATTTTATGATTATTTTTCTTTTAGAAAATATAAGATATTGGAGTAAAGGCTTTTATTCTTTTGGAATAAAATTTTCTAAATAAATACAATCGTTTTACGTATTATGTACGTATTTTAAATACGAAGTGTTAAAGTTTTCAAAAGTAGAGTAGATTTAATACTTCAATACTGTACAATACTTTATACTAACATTTGATGTCTCTTTTTCAGGAAATTCTCGCGCGTATGAGAAATGCACTTGCGTGACATTTCAAGCGTATAGAAGGGTGAATATAAATATATATTGAAGCGAGCCAAGCGACCCGAACTTACATTTTTCAACACAAAAGACAATTGACGTAAATCGATTCTTATCCCCTTCGACCCTCTTTCTTCTGTCCACCAACCGCATGGAAATATCCAGGGAGATCCATCTTGGGCCTTCCTCCTTCCCTCTTTGTGAATTATATATAGAGAACGATTATAGGGCCCTCTTTATCCTCCTTTTAAAAAAATCATATAACGATTCCTTGAATGGGAACTGGAATCTTCTTTATTTTGTCTTTTTAAATTTCATGACGAATTTCGAAAAGTAATCTTTTTCTTTTTTTTTTGTAGATGTTGCGGATTTTAACTCTTTCTTTCGTGTATTCTGGTATGTATTTGTGTGTATATAGTTCCTCAACAATAGAAACAATTCGATGATTTTGAAACGCAACGATAAATTATGAATTTAAGATTTAATTTAAGATTGTAAGAAGAGTTAAAAATTTGTAATTTATTAGAAAGAGGATGGAACACATGTTGGATGAATTTATTGTTAAAATAATAGGACAAGTGAACTCATATATATCTCACACGAAGAAGTATATATATAAGGATTATTATAGAAGATTTTATTAATCGTTAGAAAGCAATTTTAGAAAGCATTTCTAACGAGAAAGCAATAAACAGTTTATTAATTATATTAGTATGTGTAATATAATTTTTAGTTAAAAAAATACAAGACATTTATAATTGAAAATTATGAGAGGAAATGATTAATTATTTTTAATTTTTTTCTTTTTTTTTTTTAAGAAGATTAAAAGAGATGAACAAGGAAATGATTGGACGAATAAGTTTAAAAATATTCGTAAAAATTGAAAGTTGTGACTTATTATTTTAATTATTATTAATATTTGGAATTATATTAAATATGACAAATTCTAATCTTAAGATGAAAAAAAAGGAAAAATTGAATATAAATAATAATAAAATAAATAATTATTGTAATTAATATTCAGTAGAATCGTTTAATCAAGAAAAATGGATTAAATTTTATAGAAAAAGAAAATTAATTTCTCAAGAAAATATGATAAAATTATTATAAAGGTAAAACTAGGTCGCCGTGGAAACTTTTAATGAGTTTCCTAGAGAAATTGATTTTTTTTTTTTCACAAAGAAATGCAATTGCAAAAAATAAAAAGAAATTTGATATTAAAATAAAATATCATTCAAAGATTCGTGAAAACAATTGTTTAATTTTTTTCAAGAGTACCATTACGCCACGAAACACGGATTACACAGCATAAACGCCACTAAAGTAAATTAGAACAGGAGATTGAACTTCGAGGAAGTCTGGGTTAAACGGGATAATATTACATTTTTTTTCCAAAGCAAGAAATAAACTGTTATTCTCGACTGAAATTATATTAAGGAAATACTTTTTCAGGGAAAATTACTTATTGTGCTTCTAAAAATTATAGCATAATATAAACAAATTTTTCTTACATATAATGATCTATAAATAAATTTACAATTGTTTTGCTGATTCTGATTGCGACTTCATTAAAAAGTATTCTTTATAAATATTTTAAATATTTTTAAATATTTTCTACAATGACTAACAAACTGTTATTCAATTCACATTAAATCGAGCGAAATACCATTTATATTAACTTAATATAATTTATCCTAGTTGAATCGTTTTTTAATTAAATTTTTTTTTTTAGGTAGAAATAAAAATTAAAAAAGACAGAAATTAATTTTAATTGTATCCTTTGCAAAATATAAATATAATGTGACACACATAAAACTCATATAAAACAAATGTAACAATTCAATAAAAAAGGAAAATCTCGATATAAATGAGTTTAAAACGTTTATTTGACAATGACTTTTTAGAACGAAAGTAAAACGAATTGCACACACAAAATCTATATTTTTAATGGTTAAATTCATTTTCCCTTTTACAATGCACCGTAATTTTCCATTTCCTTCCACGTAGAAAAAGAATGAAAAAAAGACCTACTCGTCCTAGCATGAACTTCTCACAGGATCGTTACATTTTCCTCGAATCGTTGTACTTTACAACTTTACGATCTTCTTTTTCTTCTTCTTCTTTCGCTCGTGAAACACGTGACGCAAGAACTCATATCGGAAATAGCATTAGAATCAATAGAACAAAACTCTATCTCAGTTTTGACCTACAAAAATTGATTGAAAAATAAAATTCATCTCTGAATTTAAATAATGCGGTTATTGACGATGGATAATCCAGGTATAAGTGTTTTTGGAAAATTAAACATGATATATCGAAGCTGAAACTCGTAAATAAAGTTTGTTTATATCTCTGAAAAGATACCAAATGTATTTATAGTTAATCTCTATTCTGTATACACTTTGTATTTCACTAATTGTATATTGTATTTCTGATAAAATTTAAGTGACAAAATATTCAAGTCCAAATAAATAAATTTGCGAAGTAAATAATATTTTTAGAAAAAATTGATATAATTTAAAGTTATTAAAATTATATAAATATAAATTTAATAATGTATATCGATTGTACATAATAAATTATGTTCAATCAGATAGCTGTAAACAAAATACATATAACTGTAAAGTATCTACTAGTCGATCCTTCTATTTTTTTTTTTTATTTAGAGAGATCACGTTTGCTATGAAAACTGAAATTGATTCTTCTCGTGTGTCGGGAACAAGAACGAAAATAAAATATCATAACGATCATTGAACGTTGGAGCGAGGCGAAATTTATTCCGAGATAACAGTAGCGATTCCATTGTGGATCAAACTTAATTAATATCGTCGTGAATAATTCAACGACATAATTACGGCTAGAAATATCTCCTACAATTTCCTTTTGTTCGTTGATTATTCTTGGCAGAAGATTTTAATATAAATTAATCGTTAATGAATTGTTTTATCTGTCTATGTATAAAATAATAATGTATTTCGCTCGGATGTTACTAAAGTTAGTTTAAAAAAGTTGTTAACTTTAAAAGTTCGTAAATAAGAATTGTTATTTCAATAACAATGTTTGAATAAGTTTATACAACAATTATATTGTGACTATAGATGATTGAAATCGAAAATAAGAATATTAAATGTAATTTGATAACCAACTTCTTTATAAATTCAATTTATTGGTAAATGTGCTGTATCTGATATTTTTGATCGAAATATGGTGATATTTAGTTTATAATATAAAATATAAATATTAATGAAATTTATTTCAAATTTATATTTCAAATTTATATTTTAATTATATTAATAAAAAAAAAAGAAAAGAGCAAATCGAGATTAAATAATTAATACAGTAATATTTTAAAAATAAAACCTTATATAATTTAACTTTCCTATAAAAAATTATACAGAAACACTTTTGGAAAGGATATCTTTTTTTTTTTTTTTTTTTTTTTTT
>NW_006263463.1:443302-462923 GCF_000469605.1 Apis dorsata
GTATGAAAAATTTGAAAGATCTCATAATTTATCATTTTAACAGCTAACGGATGTTCTAATATATAAATTTCTTGAGATAAGAACGATGTATAATTTGAACTTATCTTATTTCGTGATAAAATAATGTTTAAAGTATGATATTTAATAGAAGAATTATTATATATATATATGCATTTTATTTTTCATTTAAACATTCTATAATTAGTTTTATTCAATACAAACTATATTATTGTTTATAAGATAAAGACATAAATTAATTTTATTCGATTGATTAAACCACAATCAATTAATTTATATCAATTACTATTATTTCGATCAATACTATAATTACGCTCCCTATTGTTCTCAACATATGTGTTTATATATATATATTTCTTGCGTACTATCGAAGGGCCTGGCTTAATTGATTAATATTAATGTAATTATTCGACGACGGAAGACAATCATATGCTTAATTGCTTTCAATTTACAGGCAGTAAATTTTGTAGTAAAAAGGATAGGTCAAGATTATCAATTGTATTTTATTATCGTAAAAGTAAGTTAGTTAAATATAGATATACATTTATACTTAAAATTCTTAAAAGCAATTTATAATCTAATTTAAAACATGAATCACACACTTCAACTACAAGACGAAAAGTTATTTGATAATCCCACTCGAAAATTTTATAAAAGAAACTGTGTAAACTTCTACAAGTTTACTTGTACGAAGGGATACTTAAGATAAGTGGCGAAAAAACAAGAAAACACTTATAAGTAAGTAAACAAACTAATCGTGTCACTTTATCAATATTATCAAGATTCATCGTACAATTAGTCAATAATCGTATCAACCTTTTATAATAAAATATAATTTTAGAAATTTTCAACAACTGGTGAAATAAAATACGTAAAATACAATATTGAGCATCAAGTTTTAAAATATAACAATCTCAAGAAATCGTTTGACTATAAAATCAATTGGAAATTTTGTACATTTATCGGACGATATCTCAGAAATATCTCATAAATTTCTTTCAAATAAAAATAACACTAATTAAAAATGATAAAAATTCGAAAATATCTCAAACAAATTTTGTTCCATAATATCAATAATCTTCTAAATAAAAAGAAAAATTCATCGTAGCTCCAACTCGAATAGAACAGAACAAAATTTTTTTTCTCTCTTTCTAAAATAAACAATAATATTCGGGAATTTCGAACCGAAATTGGCATGTCAGTGTTACCGACAACATGTATTAAATAACACAGAATAATCATGCAAACGAATCTCTGTCGCGTGCCTACATTACATATATATATATATATATATATATCGATTGCTAATCAACGGTGTTGATTGACTGATAATGGGTATCGATATTCCGAGGAAGCCACCGAGTGAAGATCCTCCGAGTATTCGAATATCCCCCTCCCATTCCGCTCGTCTCTTTCTCCACCTGTGCAATTAAACAGCAGCAACTCCCTCCTCTCCCCTCCTCCCTCCATATTCGATGAAAAATTTAATAGCCACGATCCGCAAAACCGATTGACACGTACCGATGTAAATCGGTGTTTATCACAGAGCTTTCCATATAGAGATACATATACATGGAGAGAAATAATTACGGTGCACAATATGTGTATAGACAATATCTGCGTGCATACTGTATTTATTAAATTGAACAGCCTATCGATACGGTTGGCTGTTCTCGAGTTAAATATAAACTTCGATCGTGCGCAAGGATTATTGCGTATCATCTGAGGAGGGGAGGGGAGAGGGGGTTATATTCGATAATACGGATTGATGGTAACGTGGTAATTTAATGGGCTCGAAGATTCGTGGTGGATTCGTGCCAGTTTCTTGGCGAGTCGAATCTCGAGGATGGATTAATACCCGATGAAATTTTGATTTTGATATTGGAATGATATTTGTATAGTTTGTAGATTGTGTCTTTAGAGAAATTGGTTTAATTACTTCTTTGCAATTTGATTATATGAGAAATTGTATGATGAAGGATTTTGTTTATTTGTTTAATTTATTCACTTATATGGAACTAGGGTAAATAAAATTGATTTTGTAATTGTATTGCGATTTGGATATTGAGAAAATGTTAAAGGCACGTGTCATTGTACAAGATTTTTTTAATATCTCTTTTTAATTTTCATTGGATGTTAATTCATCTTTGGAAATAAAATACTTTGTGTGTATTTTACTTTACAAAAATATAATTGTGATAAGAAGTTGAGGGATGTTTACTTCTTATTATAAAAGAGAAAGATTTTTATTTATTGTATTTAGAACAGAACTTTTAAATAGTAATTATTTATCTAAATATCTTTGTAATTTATGATATTTTATGAAAAAATCTCGAATAATGAACGAAATTACAGTATTATTTAAAAATGAATATTTTTAAAAATTATTTCTTCATGAGATTTCTAGATAAAAATATTGCCATTTTTCTAAAATAATATATTAAAGTTAAATTGTTCAACATTCTCACTTACATACTTTTAGACATTCTAAATTAAGATTTTATAGGAATCCACCTGCTTACCAATTTTAATCAATTGCTCAATATGAATTTTTGGCAGGGAACCAATGAAACAATTGTGCATCAGTTGTTCGGAATTTATGATCTCAGAAAGAAAAAATAATCCACGCGATTCAATCATGTGATATGATAAATTTTCTGTTTTAGAAATATTGAATTGCAAAATAGTTTTCCTTTAAAATTAGTCTTAAATTTGGAGAAAGAAATTAAGTACTTAAAACAATATCATATATTTTATTTCGAATAATTATATTCACCTTGTCATGATTATAAAAAAATTTATTCACATTTTCTTTTTTTAAACGCTTCTCTCCTACGTATTTCAATATTTTATAAATTACATCCACTATTAATACCAATAACTTGAAGGATGTATTCCAATATCCTCCAAGAGATTAAGGTAATCAAGTTAAGTGATTCATCCTATATACACAATCTTCGATCGTTTAATTTAGAATGAATTTAAAAATTTCCAATATTTTTTCTATATTTTCTTTTTATAAAATTCAAAGGTATGAGCGAACTCTGATTAACAAAGTTTATTAATTAATGAAACATTACACGCTTTGATAATTTATGCTCGTTACGATAACTTTTTTCTCTCGACAAAATGTTTGTTATAATGCACACAATAGTAAAGTAAAAAATATTTAAAAATTATCTTCGGGTAATAAAAATTTTATTTCAATTAAATCATTTTTCGCTTGTTTTCACTTTAATTTATTTCGATGTGATTGAAAGATCGATATATTTACGGCATCCCCTTGGGATAATTAATAATCACTAATCTGCTTCAAAGGCAGATTGGTAACAAGTTAATTACTATGTATATAGGATCATTTACATATTTAGTTAGATTGAACTTGACTGATCAAAGACGGAGCAAATTGAAAAATTTTACACATGGTTCTTTCGGTATTAAATTTATCATCACCTGTTGAAATTGAACTCGTCGTGCTCAAATAATAAAGAGAGAGAGAGAGAGAGAGAGAAAGAAAAAAATTTACACCTTCACATTTTATCGACGTTCCCGCAATCTAATTACTTGGAACAAGAATATAAAGGGAAAAAAAGGTGCCGATCAAAGCATTCTATTCTCGACAGTAAACCCCAGGAATAATTGCGAGTGGTCGCCCACCTCAGCCAACTGTCGCACCGTCTGCTTGCAAGATTAAACTTACTATAAGTTGGATTTATTTAATCGTAAAATAGACGACGAGAAATTATTCGATCATTCAAGGATATTTAAAAAAAGAAAGGGAGAAAAAAAAAAGAAATTCGCGATTCATCCGAAAATATAGAATACAAATTACTCATTTGCATTGAAATCAATGTAAGGTTGCTATCGTCTCGTGTAAAACGTGATTCAAAATATTCAACCCTTTTTCATTCATAAATCCTTTCCTTCATACAAAATTTTCAGATAAAAATTTGAATAATATTTTCCTAAGCTTTTAGAGACGATTAAACGACCACGATGTTTTACTTCCATTCAAATAAGTATTAGACGACATCTATACACATTATGTTATCTAATTCGAAATATAAATATTCGAATTGGATTTTATATTATTTAAGTCTAACGACTTGTCATTGGGATGATATTTTATATAATTTAAAGTGTAAAGTATTCGTACGTATCTCAAGATCTGGCGATGAAGAGAAAAGTATTACCTATTCTCTGTGAAGTTTTACGACTTTACAGCTGGAATAGGGATGACACAGGACCAGGGGAGGTTTTGACGGTATTGATTTCCCAAGCCCGGGACCTCGTACCATCTGCAACTCAAACTGCTTCACCGAGATACCCTTACATGCTCTACAGAATTGTATAAAATCTTATACAATGCTATCTCAATGTATATCATCGATCGTTTCGTTTCGAAAATTTTCCACCCTGTTCTTGCCATTCTCCATCTTATTATGGCTCGTTGGAAAACGAGGAAAAATAAGGAAAAGTAAGGATAGAGGATTGTTCGATTTAATTGTGATCTCGTAGACGATTCGCACGTGTTTGAGTATGAGTCGAGGATGAATGAACGAAGAAATTTATCTCGCAGATTTTTCAACACTTCGAATCAAATTTACAAATTTTTCCGATCATTTCACGTGAATATCAATGGCTGAATGTTTACACACGTCTCCTGTGTCTTTTCATATTTAAAATCGCCCACAGAAACATTCAAAACTGAATTAACGCTAGCAAATATTTGTATAATTTGACATTAAAATATTAAATGAAAAGTTCAGTGTGTATTTAAAAAAAAAAAATAATGCAAATATATTTTTTTTTGAAAAATATAAAGAGAATTAATACATTTATTTGTACATCGATTCATTGTTATTTTTATGTGTAAATATGGATATAAATTTACGTATTTTTCCTAGATTTTGTTTATATATAGATAGAAACAGAGAAATTATTATTAAAATAATAAGATAAAAATCAAAATTGATAAAGAAAATACGAAAAGAAATTTTAATAATCTTTAATAATAATCAAAAAATTGTTTTGTTAAAAATAATTAATTTTCTAATCTTTAATTATATTTTTCTTAAAAAAATTCTAATGAAAAATTATTAAATGATATATAATTTTTTTTTTTAAATTTAAATTTAAATTAATATTTGGAAAAATTAAAAATAAAGGAATACTTAGGACTGATTGTAAGAAAATATTCTTATTATTTTGATTGACGCAATCTGACTGTCTTCGACGCATGTCATCCCACACGTCTTTCTCGTCTCATTATCGAAACAAAGGAAGCCTGGTTACTGGGTCAAAGGTGACAAGCCACCAATTCAGAAAATTGGCCTAGTAATATTTCTACAAAAATACAATCACGAAACGAAACTGTTATCTATTACACATTATTTTATTATTAAAAGTTTATAAAAAGTTGTTTTTAGTAAAATATAAATATTTATACGTATAGAAGAACACGGAAGAACAAATTTGCAATAAAATTTAATAATATTTTATTTGAATAAAAATGTATGTTTTTTATGTGGTATTACACGAAGATTTTCACGAATAACTGTAATTTTAAATTCATTCAAAGTATTTATAAAATGTTATTTAAAGGGGATATTAATGATAAAATTTCCAATGTAATGAAATATAATATAAAAATGGACAGGAATGAAATACGGGAAAATGAAAGAAAATAAAATTAATATAATACAATTAAATTACACGAAGATTGTAATGAAAATTAGGCACGTACTTCTCAAACGTATAATTAAAATGGTAATTTTTAAAAATTATAAAAAAATAATTCAATATCAGATACGTGTTTTTATTATTTAAAAATTCTTTTTCTCGAATGTACTCACATGTGACGTTAATTTACGTTTGAATAAACTTGATTTCTCAGAAACAAATCTCTCCGAAACCCGTAGTTGCTCACGTGGGAGATGTTCTTAATTAGCGAAGCAACCTAAATCAGCAACGAGAGTTGCTAATAAACCTGTGTGTTGCATGACAAAGTGGTAAACAAAGTGGAAATTAGAAATTGAAGGAAAAAAAAAAAATTGGCAGCAAGTCAAATTATTGCTATTATTAAATTTCCAATAAGTAAATATTGATTTTTAACACGTATGCACTTTCAGAATTTAAAAGTATTACACATTGTTATTTTATATAATTATCGAACAAATTTTTCACGTAATAAACATTGTTTGATTTTGGCAAACATGAAACATAATGAAATGTGCACACGTGAAATTCTTTAAACTCAGTTCAAATCTCAAACCTTTATAAGTGGAGAAAGAAAATCTCCATAAGTAAATAATGGATCGAGAGTAATGGCTGACTATGAATGTCATGTGACTACTTAATAAAGATGCTTCACCTTCAACGTTTCAAGTTTTCTCTCTCACGTTCTTCTGCTTCTTGAATTGAATACATTAAAAATGCAGATATCAAGGTATTAAACAATGGTCTTACACTTCCTCATATCCCTTCCCAGTTTTCCTTCTGTTCATTCTAATGAATAACTGTATTCATTACTTCATTATACGTGCAAGTTCGAAATCCTATAATGCTATTACTATCGCTTGAATGAAAGATCAGGGGAAAACGATGTTCCACCTACATAAGTCACTAATCGTGACAACAAAGATAGAATAATAGAGCTTGATCTCAAGAATAGATCTGCTAAATAATAAGAGATTTGAATCTATGATGATACAATAATATCTTTCTTATATGTATATATAATTCTCGATTAATAATTAACATCATACAAAAATTAGAATTTTAGAAAAAAGCTTCATCATATAAATTCAACCTTATTAAAACCAATTCAATTCAAATAAATTTGAATAGTTTCTTATCTGTTCTAATCTAAAAATACGCAAATATTTATAGATTACACAAACCTGAATTATTACATAAATAAAATGATATTCGGAATATTTAGGCGTCTCAATTTTATATTGAAGAATAAGAAAAGCATTATTTTTATCAATAATTAATTCCTGATAATATTAAATCAACGTTTAATACTTAAGTCACATCGTTTACAAAATCTCATTTCTTCACATCTTTTTTCTCTTTCTATAATTGAACTTGAAAAGAAGAAACTAATTAATTAATTAATTCTTCACGAAAATATTCGAGATTCGATAAGATGACTAATTTCCAAGACACGTGGCGTCACGGACGATTAAACACATTGAATTGAGAAGATAAAATGGTTAGAAGGCGATCACGCGAAACGCAAGGTGTAGAAAGTGAAGATGGTATATATATATATATATATATATATATATACATCGATGGTTCGTTAAAGGAACCTCCTACCTTTTTACTTTATTTCCGTACGTAATCAATAGGCGTTCGATCGAGTCGGTATATTTCCGAAGTGGCGTCTCCAATGTTCACAAGAGCACCTCTTCTCCTTTATCGGGGTTGTCGGCGCAGAAACGAGCGAGGAAAGGATACGTGGGGAGGGGGGCGAAATTGGAAGAAGTGCGCAGGCCGCTAATACATCTTCTTCAAGAATTATAGGTGTCGTGTATAAATAACCGGCTGCTTATTTATCGTGCTCTATCGAGAAAGAAGCGGGAAAGGAGGGATGAAAAAGCCATTTTTATACGATATGTGTATACTCGTTTAACACTTTAGGTATTGGTTTCATTTTTTTTTTTTACATATATATATATATGTATTTATATTATAATTTATATCAAATATAAATTATGATTTCTATGTGTATTTTCTATGTGTTGTATGTATGTATTTTTCAAAAGAATGAATAGGGAAAACTACTTTCCTTTATATTTGGAAGATTATAATAAATATATCTAAAATAATTATAGAATAAGAATTTAATAATTAAGAAATGGTAGTTAAAATTTACAAAGTACAAAAGTTATTTAATTTTTATTTATACGATTTTCTTTATCTATTTTATTCTTTTTTCAAAATGTATAGAAAAATTAAGGATTGCCATGTGTTAATCTTTAAGGAATATTTTCATCTTTGAAATACGACTTACATAATTTATAATTTTTGGGAATAGTTAAATCTTCTTGTTACTTGATTGGAGCAATATTTATCATATGTTTTCCCAAAATTGTTATTTTGCGTGTGGAACAGCATTTGCGTGAAATAAATTTTAAGGACATCAAGATCGTTGTTGCTATTTGGTTCGCCTTCTATTAATAATATTTTCTATAATCGATGTGAAAGATATTTACTCTGGCAAAAGATGGCGAGCAAGCTATATATAAATAGCTAATCACTTGTTTATCGAGCATCTCTAATAAAGCCAAGAATATTAATATATAATATCTATAAACCTGGTTTCTAAATAATTATATTTAATTTTATTATGATAAAAATCTGTGCAACTATAACAATAATAATTTAGATAAATATTTTTTTAATAGTGAAAAAACAGGTTCGTTTCCCTTTCTATATCCGGGATTAAATTAAATATCAAAAGCTTTATTTAAAGCTTTGTTATATAAACTATTTATTTTACAATAAAGAAAATATTCATTCCTCTGACATTTGATTTTTCCTCTATATAAATACATATGATCTTTTAACAGTTCAAACAGGATATATCATCGTACAATCTCATACATATTTCGTATGTATTTGGATCGTGGCTTCATCAAAAAATCTCATTGCACATCTATTAATCATTTCGACCTCCTGTCTAACATTTCTTTCGAAGCGTGCTGCAAATCGTCCTCGAGACGCAATAAAAAGGGATAGATAGAAGGAGGAACCATCAGGTTATAAATGTGAAAGTTCAAGTTTTATTTACTATAAGTTTCGCGGAGGAATACACGTTTTATTAATAATACAACGCATTTTCCTTGAGAAACGCAGGCATCGTTTATAAATAACCGGCTTATTTGTCGTTGCCCAAGGAAAAAGACAGGATCGTTATCGTGGTGTATTTTTAAAAAAAGATATATGAGGTGGGGGATGGAAATGCTCTTTTCTTTTTTCTTCTCTTTCTTTCTGTTTTTTTTTTTTTTTTCAAAACGTCGGAAGTTACAGACGATTTAACATCACTATGACAATGGAATAATAAAACGTTCGATCGAAATCGTGACTTCTCGTTCTTTTGTTCTAACGAATCAATCACTCGTGAAACAAATTTCTCATTAGGATTGAATTTTTGAAAAGAAAAAATTACTTATAAGTAATCTATTATAGTTTTGTTTCTCAATTAATCAATCAATGATTATTTTATTGAAGAATATTTAACATTATTATAGTTTATAATTTTTACATGAAATCAGACAATTTGTATTTATATTTAATACTTTGTTTGTCTTATAAAACTTGTACTCATCATAAAGTTTGCAACTCATTCATTTTTATAAACTTTCATCAACAATATTAATTCATATATATAAGAACAGATTGATCATACTTTATTTCTATATTTCATCACTGATTCTAATGTATCTTTTAATAAATATCGGTTGCACAAAAGTGTCAAAATAAATTTAAAGTGGAAAAACGAAATTAAATATTTTTTATATCCAAAATGAAATGGACAAAAAAATAACCATACAAGAGAAATAACGTTACATTATTTTGAATTTTTCAATTAATAAACACGGAATATTCAACGTGAATATAATAATTTGAGCTGTAATATTAGCAAAACATATATATTCAATAGAGAAAGATCGTCAACAACGCTAGATATCTCGCCACGAAGTGTATAAATAAAACAGGACGCGCATTTATAGAATTCATTATTTATCCCAATCAGAAGGTTGGGCGTAGTATTACCGTCCAGCTCGCGTGAGTCGTGTCATTAAAATCCGATTTCGAGGCTCGCATCGAAAATTTTATTAACCGATAAGAACTGATCGAAAGTATCCTCCCCGTATTTTACATTAATTTCCCCCCACTCCTCTCTCAAAAAAAATATAAAAATAGCTCAAAGTATTTCGTGACTGGTCTACGAAAATAAGAGTGAAAAATGCCGATGTTTCAATAAAAGGCATTGCGTATTTTTGTCAAAGGAGAAGAAAAAGGAAGTTTTCGAGTAGAAACGCGTATCGTTTTATTCAATGTCGAATCGATACATGGAGAGGAAACTTTAATCTAATAGAAGAAACGTTTCTACTAATGGTATTCGAGGATTGGAAAGTCGGTTGATTGGAGATTAATTGCGGTATAACGTTTGACTTGTAATATCGAGTCATAATCAAATGAAATCAAATCGAAGATACGTGTTAAGGATTAATTTTAATTTTGACTTCTAAATTGAGAATCGAATGAAATATTAATATTGTACGATTAAATTGTTGTAATATTTCACTCAAGGGAAATAATTTATATGCCAATACGAATCAAAAATTAACAGTAATCAGAATTAACAGTAATAAAAATTATTTCAATATTTCATAAATGGTTTTAAAGATGTCTTTCAAATATTCTATTTCATTCACAGCATCCTTGTACAAACGAACTATAATGTTGTTACAGACCATCAATTACCATTGAATTTCATTAGATTATAAATTTTTTATAAAAAATAATAAGGATTGAGAAAACAATTAAAAATTATTTGGAAATTAAAATTGACGAGAGCAATACTCCATTATACAATTTCCAAAACAAATCAAGGGAATTAACTAAACTAACTATTTATAAACTAACTATTAAATAAACTAACTATTTAAAAAATAAAATCACAAAAATTAGAAAAATCGAAAGATAAGTTATCCCTTCGTTAAATGAATTCGAATAAAGCTTCAAGTATTTTAATCATAAAACAAAGGCGCGTAAATCCGTGCATAAATTATATTGATTCATTCGTCTGGCGATCGTCCATTTTCCTGTAATTTTCCTCGTTGGAATTTATTCGGTATGTCGGATTAAAGCTCGATCAGCCCCAGGTCTCGTTATTGATCAAAATTCCACGATTCCAAATATTTACAAAATCCAAGGAAATTCTATCCACCTTCTCTCATCGCCATAGAAAGGCTTCTCTATTCTCGAAATAAAATACTCTTTAAGTCGAAACGGGAAACGAATGCACGTAACATGACGTGACACGGTCCCATGAAAATCACGGGTCCACGGGGATTCGCGGGGTTTCCTTGGCGCGGTTTTAAATACCGTCTCTCGATTGTATGTCACGATAATAACACGCGCGAGAACATGGGAGGGAATAAATGGAAACAACGGAAGCCTTGAAGTGCATCGCGGAAGCTGAAACAGCTGAAGAAATGAGAGGGGGAGAGAAAGATGGAGAGAGGGTGGAGAATCCTAACTAAGATTACGGAACGCTTACCGGGTCATGGTCTGTCTATTTTCTCATTCGACTCCGTGTGTGTTTACGAGTGATACCCTTCTTTTAATTTTATCAATTAATCAGTCGTTGAGAATTTCGAATTTTTGTTTTATAAATGTAAAACGTTTCATTTGTCTTCTTTATTTTTAGGTTGGTTTTATAATATAGTGAATTATTTTCTTTCTCGATTTCTTGCGATAGTGATTTATGTACGAAGAAAAACGATGAATGAGTATATATGGTAAGTATTAAAAATAGAATTGCATTTTAATGAGCAAGTTATATTAATATCTGCGTGTAAAAGCGATATGTTTTAGTAATAATTAAAAAAGCAGTACGTATAGAAATATAGTTGATATTTTTTTTTTCATTAAAAATAATATCTTTTTTACATTTTTCTTCATATCACGGTTTCATTATTTCATTTACATTTCGAAATTCTATATCTGTATATATTATTTGTATTATTTTCCTTCACATACAGTCGGTCACAAGAATTTTTATATCTTATTACGAGTTTAATTGTGTTATCAATATGAACGAAAATTCTATTTCTTATTTAAACTTTGTAAACATAATGTAGAGAATATAATTGGTTTTATATTTTATATTTTTTTGAAAATTGAGTTTTCTTCATAATGTAATGCAAATAAAATTTTTTGTGACTGACTGTACACGTGTACGACCTTTTTGATTCGAATGACCTAGCAGCAGAAACATGTTGATAAAATTTGTTCGGTTTACTCTTGGGACGCCTTCTATATTGTCTGATACATGGATGGTAGAGAAAATAAAAAGGAAGCTCAGGATTAAAAATCAAAATAAATAATTCGATGTTCGAATAAACTTTGCATTGGAAATAAAATTTCGAAAGGTAATTTTCAAAATTGAAGGAAAGAGTATATATGATTATTTTTAATTTGCAATTATTTATATAATTTTTATGTATGAAAATTTCCAATTTTTATTATTATTTATCTATGAATAATTATATTATCAATTTTATTGCCAAATAATGGAAAAAAATATTAAAGATTATTAATCTTATAATTTATTACTGCGACAAATTTTTTTAATATTTTATTAATGCCTTCATCATAAATATCCTATTTAAAAATATGTATTAAATTGTAATTTATTTAATTATTATAAAAAAAGGATTTTGTCTCGAAAAACGTTGAGAAATATTGCGTTGGAGATTGTACAGCAACAGCAAAACTTTTTTACTCTTTTCAAAATAACTGTAGTTTATAAGATTTTTCAGAAATTTCAAGTTTGAAATGTTTTATGATTTTATAACAGTCCACCCTGTGTTTGATTCAACTATGTAACCGACAAGTTTCGTTTCTCGTTTCTTGTTTCCATAGTTTTCTTTCACGAGTAACATCGACGGAGTTGAGAAGTTTTTGAGGTTTCTCAGTTACCTTGAAGAATTCGAAGAAATCATAATTTTATTTGTATCGTTACTGTAAATAATGAAACAATAGAAAAATTATCTTGAGGATATATGAGAAAATTTTGCAATTTTCTTATAAATATTTATATGTTTTCTTGAATATATATAGATGATTTTCAATAATTTTTTTTTTTTATATAAAAATTATTTAACCAAATGAAGAAACTTAAAGATTAAATGATTTTTTGATGATAAATTTTGATAAATTTGATGAATTATAAAAATATGGTTTGTTTATTTTAAAGGATATTATACATTTTGATTATAAAATAAACTCAATATATGTTTGACAGGCTTGTGAAACGTTGTCATGAACAATGATGATAAATTAATCACTACATTCTACTCAGAATAATGATGCTGACTTGTTTTTCATTAAAGCAATTTAACATTGGAATATCAGTACCAGAACCGCGAAACAGAGCATGATACGTTCCAAATTAATAGATGACGATCATATTTCTATGGTAAAAATAGTAATAAATTTATCACCAATCTTCCTCATGATACTTCATGAAAAACAATTTCAAAAACTTAAATATATATATGCAAAATAATTCAATTTAATTACATTATTTTATTATTTAAAATAAAGAAAACAAAATTGAAGAAATCAAGTAAGTTTAAATTTAGATAATTTTTCTCTTTCGTAATATAAGAAACTATGAATATTAAATTATATATGTTTAAACATATTATAATATAATATTCGAAGGTTTCATTAAATACACAGAAAATATATTAATGGAAACAAGACATAATTTAATATACACATATGCACATTTCACAATTTGAAATCTAATATTCATATTTTCATTTAACTTATGTCTTAATATTACATAATATTTTATCAAGTAATAATATTAATGAATTCACGAGTTACATGTAATAAGCTAAACTTTCACAATTTTATATCTAACAAGATAATCAAATAATTTATTACTTGTAAATGTCATTTATAAAATTTTATTCATTTTTATTCATCATTAAGCATGTCATTTTATGCAAGGAAATTTATTAGATAACTAGTAACTTATAATTTATAATTTTTGACTTGTAAAATTTCATTAATTCAATTGTACAAGAGAATCATTACAAAAAAATGACTCATTTCGTTAATGTATACAATCGCAATCGTTCATTTATTTTAAAATTAGAACTATAATTATAAAAATTAATTTTTTTTTTAATTTTTTTTAAATAGAAAAATAAAAATGAAAATAATTTATCATATATAAATATTTCTTATTTTGTTACCATATTCTTGAAAATAAATAAATTTTAATTATCTTATTAATTTATTAACGTAATAAATTGACAAATTGCAAATTCCATTTCAAAGAATAAAAATAAAGGAACGAAGAACTAATTCCTAGAAGAGATGCTTAAAGATATCGATCAACCAAATGATATAACTTGTTTAAGTAACGTGGAAACTTTTGGAACAAATAACTTAAGACTTATGAAGCCTTTATATGGTGCTAATTTATACAGAGAATGAAGCTTGTGTATTCTAAAAGTTTCATCGAATCTAGTAATCTGAAGCTAGGACCTTTCCAGAAACTTATCAAAGAGTTTGGTTAACAGTTTTGACACGTTCGCTCCTAATAGAATTTTCATTACTTATACTATAATGTATTAAAAAATAATTATCTTATCATATTAATATTAATGTAAATTTTTACATATTTTTTTATAAAATATTCCATTTACTAAATTCTAAGAAATACACGCCATCGAAATCTTCGAAGAAGTTGTTGAATAGAATTAAATACTTAAAATTTTCCATTGTAAATAAAACGATTATAATTCTATATTATAGTTCTATTTCTCTTACTATTCGAATCATATGTATTTTATGTTATCTTAAGGAGATTGCAAATTGTTTTTCTAAATATTATCATTTTTAACATTTAATTAATAATAATAAAATTTCGTTTATAATTAATATTAACTTCACTTAAATGAATTTTTATAATATAATACATTTTTTGATAGACAATAAGAATTAATTTATTAAATAATTATTGCAAAATATTTTTCAAAATTCGCTACGTGAAATGGAATCGAACAGAAACAGCGCATACACGTGTGTATTCTCAGTGTTTTCCACCGGTGTTTGTTTCCACTCCACTGCCTCGTTTCTATATTTATGTCCTCGACAATTTCGCTTGATTCTAGTAGAACGGGACCTGAACAACTTCGTGAACTAGGTCTCGGGTGTTCTAGGACTAGGGCAAGACACGTTTTGCGGTCTTTGTACCGTATACTCCGAATTTAGTTTCGGTTAAATATATTACTGGATACCACGTGTGTATTACCGAGGGTATCTGTGACTTTGATTAATTCGAATTTCGAGTTCGATGGTCTTGTTTGAAATATTTCAGGAAACCGAAGGGATTGGTGTGTTGTAAACGATCCGTGGATTGAGATAATTTCGTGAATATTTGCTTTGAACGAAAATTTTGAAACAATATTTTAATATTGAAGATTTGTGGGTTAATTACATTTTTGGAAATTTTATCATTATGATGATTATAAAAAATCTATAAAATATATTTTGTTAAAACGTTGAAAATTTATTTTAATGGACGATCAGGATTGTAATTAAAGTATAATGTTAATTCGTGTTGATAAAGACACTCTTTAATTTGTATTTTATTTTTCGAATGAATAAAACATATGAAGCATCCTGGAACAAAAGATCTAATCAAGGAATATAAGGATAAAAAGTAGAGAATGTTTATTATTATTATTATTATCATGTAATCTGATTATTATCACAAGATTATGTATTATTTTTGATGTTTCATTTAATTAAAATACAATTTATAAACTGTTTCATAATATTTCTTATTTTTTTGTCTTATCTTTCAATTAATAGTCACACTTTTCTTGGTAAACATGTTGATATGAATCATTTACATATAATAAATTCTCAAATTTTCATTAAATGTAGAATTTCTAATATATTTTCAATTTAAAAGTTAAATTTTATGGCAATGAAATAATTCCAAGACGATAAAAATGAACGACACACTTTTGAATTTTAGATATTTCTATTCAAGCATGTTCTATTGATCAAGATAAATGAAAAACTAAACATACAATGTAGGAAAAATACACTTGCTTCACACTCAATTTTCACATTGTGTTAGATGTAAAGAGAAATCTGACTCATTGAAGTGGATAACTTTAGGCTTTCCCCTTCTGGTTAATAGTCTCCTTTGATTTAATGTTTATTTTAAATGCTTAAATTTATCACTTTTAACATTCTCTTGTAACATTTTGTTCGGTTGTGTTGAAGAACATTGTATCCAATATTGAACATCTTTCAATATCCAACTTATATATACAGAATATCTTTTTTCACATAAATTAATTGTTAACGTTATTTATTTAACTTTTTTTTTTAATTTTTGTAATATATCTTACCTTCTTATAAATTTGAATATTTTATTCTAACTAAATCAAGATAATTTAATTAATTAATTATTAATTCGTGATATAAAACATTCCAAACACATTTTTAAGATCTATAACGTAATTATTCTTTTTTCAGGAAGAAAAGATATGTCAGTTCGAGCAGTTTGCTGTAGACTAACTTGTCCGTATCGATGTCTTACTTTGTAACCTAAGACGTTCGAAAAACTTCTTTAAGATGTTTGTTTGACATTATCAAACATCTTTAGAACGTCCATAAAAGCTTGCTCTGTGCTATCTGACTAGTTGCAAGAAGTATGTCGTACATCTTACACGAGATATTATCCGAATTCTTCCATCTTGAACTTCCTCTATCTCTTACATTGACCATTATTCCATCTTTCTATTTAAATTATCTCAATAAATTGATTAATTTTTATTACTTGTAATATATCATGGTTTAATAATAGCCATACTACAAAAATAAAATTTCGTGTTAATTATTTCATTTTATAAATGAAATTGTTTAATTTTTTTCTACAACTTAATTCATTTATACATTTTTCAAGTGAAATTTTATTTGTTTATCATGAGAGATCTAAAAAAAAAAAAAGAAATTAAGCAGAGCACGTAACAGAACATGCAAAGTTTTCACGTGGATTTAAAGTCGAATTAATACCAGAAAGAGAAGAGAAAAGAAAGAGAGGAAAAAGGAGGACGCGTCCACAAAAGAAAGAAATATAAATAAATAAAAATTATTCGCCGAATTGTAATGAGAATAGTTTCGGTTTCTCGCAATCCAGTTTTTGCCCAATTTTTTTCAATGAATTTTCAACGAGCATGTTAATCTAAATCCGTTTTCAAGGGAAACAAATAAAAGCAAATACGAGATCCGAATTTTCGGGATTGTAAACTGGTGTCGTGTGTCGATTCACGGGGAGACAATTAAATCTGGCCGGAATACTTATCGAAACGTGACACTCGACGAGAAATCGCGCATCGGTCTATAGACCGTTTGCGGTCTACCGGATATTCGCGGCTATCGATGATATCCGGAGACATCCTTGGCCTGATAAACGGAGATATCCTGTTTATCCGTATAACCATAGCTCCATCTATCGATTAACGCGATCTCGAGTATAATTGAACGAGTAAAAACCAGTTCTCCTTTTTATCCGTTGCTCCATCAATTTTCTCACATTATTACAATGCAATAAAAAAATCTATTATTTTTATGAATATCATCGTATCCCTCCCCATCTCCTCCTTGTTCTGCGATCGAAAAAACGAAACAGAGATCGATAATTGAAATACGTGAGGATACGTGAATCTTGAGTTTTTAAATAAATATTTGCTCAAACGTTTGTATTATATATTTTAAAAAAAGAATATATAAAATGATACGAAGAATTAAAGTGATTGTTGAAAATATATAACAATCAAATATAATTCGTATTAATTCTGTCATTTATTTGAGTACAAAAATTTGCCTGAAAATTACCTCTTGTGTAAATAAATATAATACCTTTCTATGTTCTAGATCCTTCTGCAGAATTAACAATAATAAATTAACTAATAATGATAAAATTTTACAATAATTCATCATCGTTAATACACATCGTTCCTTATTAAAATATATCAAGAAATAAAGATTTTCTCGTATATATATGATCGGTTCCACAAAAGATCGTAGACCAACGTTTTGGAAGAGGAAAAAGACCAAGCGTTCCATCATCGATTTCGTTCGCTCCATTTTCGTTCACGAGCGTTTCCCTTTTTCTCGTTACCCACCCTTTCTTTCGTTCATTCCCGGCGAGCGAAATGGGGAATATCGCGTTTTCTTGCCAACCTGGCCGGCGCGCAAGATGAAAATAAAGCAACGCGGAGGAACGGAGGAAAGGAAGAATGAAAGGAACCGGCTACGCGGAAAAATTGAAAGCACCAGACACCCTATTTTTTTTTCTTTTTTTCTTCGCCGGCCAAGCAGAGCAACAGGGCGCTGATATTCCTCGTTGGTTTTACCGTATTGGAAGTACGAATAAACTGCGAATAGCTGTTGCATTATCGGTTATACGTGCGAGGCGATAGACCGTGATAGATTCTTTTCCAAAGAGGTTGTACAAGATAATTTTTTTCGACATAGTTATTACTCGTATTTATTGTAACTATTTTATAGAGGAAATTGTATAATGTAAGATTTTTATCAAGTTTGTTTATTCCCAGGAAATATTATAGTTATACGATGGATATGAGTTGGCAATTAAATTTTAATTAACAAGGTTGATGATACGATTCCAAATGTAAAATTTATATCAAGCGAAATAATTTTTCGAGAGGCTAACGTGCAGATAATTAAGGATTGTTATTGTTTGTTTAAAATGTAAATATGAAACTTTACATCATAATAATTTAATCGTTTTGTATCGTTTAATTGATTTATCGATAAAGCGATTAAGTTGTATCGGTAAAAGTAAATTGGTTATTTGAATAAATGGATAAAATGTTAAAAGAAATAATAATAAATAGGAATAATTTGAAGGAAATTTAAATTTTAATTTTCATACTAGATATGTGTATATATTTCAAATATTTACGGATATTTTTATAATTTACGATTAATTTATATAAGAATGTAATAAAATAAAAATAATTTATACAAATTACAAATTCTTGACATTGAAAAAATATTGAATATTCATAATCATATAATATTAAATATTTTATATTTATTACGATAGTATTCTAGAAAAAGGAAAAAATTATTTTATCAAAAATATATTTTTGTATAATTATGATTATGACTAAGAAAGTTTTAAAAATAGACGAATACACAATGGCCGCCAAGAGATCTTATATCAAATAAGTATTGCGCTCGAGGACAGGAAGGCATTCGAATACTTAATTAGAGATTTTTATGTTATCTCGTTTGAGCTTCCGGTTTTGTGTTATACAAGTAACGTGCACGTACTGTTGTGGTATCCGTTTTTTTTTTTTCAGGGATTAGTCATCACTGTTATTTTTATAAAACTCGTTTGAACAAGTATTACAAACGAGGAGGAAAAGAAATTAGAAAATTCTTTTTTTTCTGCTTGGGATTTAATTTTTTTTTTTTTTGCTTTTAAAGGTCTTTTTTTTAATTCAATATGACATTATTATTCTTCATCCATAATTATTTATATGATATAATTATATTTTAATTTATCCTGTCGTTCATTGTTGAATCATGTATGTATTCTGCCCTCTCTGAAATGTACTATAATTGTGACCACGCTGTTCTAAATTCAGCCCCTGAGAGCTGTTCAATTAAAACAACCCAGAACGAGTATAAACTCACCTACTGTATGCATATATACATATATATATATATATATATGTATATATATATATATATATATAGATGGAACATATATTCATAAATAATA
>NW_006263463.1:463219-473472 GCF_000469605.1 Apis dorsata
CACTTCATTGCATTGTTCTCAGTCAAAAACAAATGAACAGAATGTCGAAATCATGTAAATTTGAATATAAAAAGTCCTCGTGTAATAACATAAAAAAAAGAGAGAAACAGAAAATTTATAATATTCATCAGCATCAATGTTGAAATAAAATTAGAAAATATTGCATTTGCAGAAAAGAATTTGCTGATATTTTTACAATATAATAACATGATATTTTAGCCATCAAAATTAGTACTTGATGTTATAGAGTGTTTTATTAATAGAATATAATAATGTTGATTATAATTATATATATATATATTTGTTTATCAAATTTTAGAACATCCGTATCTGTAGTTTCATAAAGGAAGTTATAAAAATATTAAATTAATTTGAAAAGAATTTAATGATTAAAATAATTTTACAACTTTCTTTTCTATTTTTGTTATTTATACCAATTTTTTAAATCACTTATAGTGAATTTTGAGATCATTTTTTTGACTAATTAAATTTCCCAAACAGGTGATTCTCATTTCAATTATTACAAGATAAAATGCTATTTTATGATACAAAAATGTATAGCTTTCTTAAGAGGTACAAAGAATTCATACATTTTCGAGTCTAATAATACAAGCAATACAATACTCCTTCTTTATTCTAAAATTGACACATCACTTTGAACTGTCATTACAGATTATTTTTATATTTTCAGACAATGGACATCTTTACCGTCTATTTATCAAACATTCCTCCACACTTGGATCGCTATCAAAATTCACCCTGCACTTTATCCCGCTGTTTGTTGATTAACCCGTGAAATGTCACGTTGTGGCGACCGGAGCGTTTCAAAGAGGAATCTTTATACAATTTTTACAAGGCGAATGATTGAAGGTAAAAAAAAAAGAAAAAAAAGAGGGAGATCGCGAATATATAATAATAATGAACGTTTTTTGAGCGCAAGAACGCCTCGGGTTACGGCAAAGGTCCCCTCTTAACACACTTAATAAATATGTTTATCGCTTCGCCGACTTCCGTCTATCGGCTGAGTGGGTCCAGTGACGTCACTGCCGTTTTTCTAACGTCACGATAAAACGGAAAACCGCAAGGATGGCGGTAAAATAACTGGCCATAATCGGAATGGGCGAGCGTTGTGCAATCGCTGTATCACGTTTGATGCATACCCAATTCTATTTATAGCTCTGCTTCGCGATTATTTTTAACGGAAACGGACAAAGTCGAGGAATGAAACTTCTGGTGATGACTTCTTCGACAAGTGGTGCCAAATTCGTCGAGTCTGAATGATATTTGCGTGTCGACTGTTTCTATCAGCTTTGAATCTTTGGTGTAAAGGGAGTTGTAAGTGTTTTTGTGTTAGATTAGAGAGAGGATAGGTTTATTACGGAAAAAGAGAAAAGAATTTGAAAAGATTATACATATGTACATGTATGTGTAATAATGGAAGAATAATTTTTAATTATTTAAAATTGAGATACTTATATATTTGTATGTGTACAATATATCATTTTATTAATATAGAAAGGTTATATATGTACATAAGTATTTTTGTATTCAAGAAATGCGTTGTATATAATTAAATGTAGTTTATAATTATCATACAATATCTCACGCAAAGGTTAATTTTATTTTCTTTGGAACACTTATACAGAATGAATATCTGTGTTATTATATTTAAATAAAGTAAAGAAAATTTAAAAAAAGAATGGAGGTTAGAAAATTTAGAAATACAGAAGATAGTTGCTTGTTTAGCATGTAAGTAAAAGTAAAAAAAGAATGGAGTATGATAATCTATTAATAATTGTTTACTTATATATACGTTACATGTTAGGTGAAACGAAAAATTCTAGGAAAATCGATAAGTAAAAAATAGCTGCTTGTAAATAGATAGTGTATCACGTTGCTTATTTATTTTCCTTATTTCTTTTCTACGTCGTTGCATCTGAATAAAATAAATAATTTAATTGAAATTGATTAACTAAATACGATTTTCAATAGAGATTAATAAATAATTTTGCTCATACGTGTGTATGTGTCTGTGTGTGTATCTTTTATTTGTATTTCTTCTTTTATATTTGTGATCATTTATGACAATTAGATTCATTACACGAGTAACAATAAAAATACAAAAACATCAACGTTAATATCTAGAAATGATAAAAGGGGTTGTATCGAGCTCACTCTTATAATTAGTATCATACGACTTGTTTACTTTTAAAATTGCTATGACAATTTTATTGATTACACTTACTTGGCAAAAAGTTGGTAAAAATAGCATATTTTTTTTTGTACTCATTGAACTTGATTAAATTTGCCAATCTCCAATCTTTCATTAATTTTATTTTATTACCATTAAGTTACAATCTGTAATTGAATTCAACAAATTATATTTATTTAAAAAAGGTTGGAGACTTAATAATATTTCACAGAGAATAAAATATATTAATGAAACAAAGTTAAAAGAAATTAATAATAAAATGATAAAATAATACGTTAGGAAATAGGAAATCATGATCTTATTATAAATTGCTTTCATAAAGTTGCTCACCTACGCACTCTTCATCTGCTCTCTTTTATAAAAAGATACATGTAAATGACCTCAACGTGTGCATGTATAATTAAATAAAGTGCTTAAAAATTCCAATGTTAAGAAAGAGATCTTAAAAAATATAAATGAAGGTCTTGAAAAATATCTATACTTTTTAATGATTTATCTTCATTTTGTTCATATCATATTTATGATAATATTAATTAAAATAACCAACTTTGTGAGATGTAATTTTTATCTTATAATCTTTTTGTTTAAAAAGGACATGCATTAAAAGATTTGAAAATCATTTAAAGTACATATAATTGTATAAATTATATTAACCAATTTATTGTAAATTTAAAATGGAAGAATTGTTTTAATTTCTATTTCTTTCCATTAATATTTCAAATATAAAAAATATTTTCTTAAATCAAACATTTAATTGCATTACATTTAATAAATTTAAATACAAATATATTTATAATTAATTTTGTTATGAAAAGAATTTACCAATATATAAATACATTTAAAATGAATTATATCTTCTGTTATATTCTAAAAATGTTGTGTATATATTAATTATACTATCAAATATTTTTACCTGATATACTATTATTAATAAATGTAAAAATATTTCTTTCAGACTCTTTTTTAAAACGATTTTAACAAATGTTGATATGTCACTTTACTCTTTATAAGAAATATCAACAATATTTTTTTAAACGTTTAAAATAGTAAAATCCATACATTTAGTGCACAAGAGGAAGATACACATTAAGTGTTTGTTAAGCCATTATATCACGAATAATTGACACAGACACGTACAAAAGTATGTAGTTTCTAAAACTAAAATAGATACAGAAAATGATACATATTAAGAAAACTTTTTATAACACAAAAATTAATCGAACAAAGTTAATTTTTATATTTTAAAATATTATCATCAGACAAAATAAATTCATGAACAACAGAAAAGACAATAGAAACAATTTCACAGAATACTATCGAGCTCTCTTGAAACCTTAAACGATAGTCAACTGTATAAAAGAGAAAAAATCAAGAGTTGAGAAGTTGAGAGGTTGCAGGGTCATCGAAAAACTCGTCACTTCCATTGCAACCATGTAGATCGAAACAATCAAGCTATATCGACAATTAACAATTGTATTTCGATTATCAAACATGTCCCAGGATATATAGACAGAGATTTTATAATATGAGAAAATATCGTTTTCACCTCCGTTGCTTTTCTTTTCTTTTTTTTTTTTTTCGATTGTTAAAAAAGAATATCTGTCGTTTGAGAGAATATCTATCTTCTCTGGAGCAACACGTCTATTTCTGACACACGGTTCATACATCAAACTCTCATTCTCTACGTACTGACCCACATATGTAGCAAGCAACGTCCCGTATAAAATCCCATACTCTGATAAAATGACGAATGTAAGGCTACGTTTCTATTCGACGATGTTCTACCATTTTATCGAACGAAGGTATCGTCCTTCACCGCGGGTAACATAAATATTTTACAGCAAAAAAATGCATATTTATGCAGCTTAGGAAGGAATCTTAACAATAAAAGCTTATCCAATTTTGATATTGACAAAAGAAATTGAAAAAATGAAAAATCAAGAATTTATTTTAGAGGAATCTTTTTACGAACGATGCTTTATAATTTTTTCAAAAAAAGGACAATAAAAAAGAGGGATTTTGGGATTTTTATCTCATGGCTTAAGCTTTAAATTTCCAAATACGATAAAAAAGTATAACACATAAATATTTTATTATTTTCGTCGATATTTCAACAAAAAAAATTTTATCGATAATTTCTTTTTTCTAAACCATGAATTTCATATAACCTATGCAACTTTAATTTGTTGAGCTAAAAAATACATAGAAACGCGCATCTATGAAATTTATCAAATTGGTTGATTTTTCTTTTTTTTTTTTTTTAGTTTTGAATCCAGCTTATGTTAAAAGAATTTCACCACGCTCAATACAAGATTCGTTTTATAAATCAGGATTATCGCGTTGACATTTCACTTACTTCTCGTTGAAAGAGAGAACCGTATATACAACTAAATTGTAAAGCAGTAATCGTTTCAATCCGTGTATAATCCATGACGAAAGCATAAATTGACGGGAATTAAAAGAAGAATTAATGAAATAATACTGGTTATTCCATAGTGTGATGAAAAAGCTAATAATTAATCTGTGATCAGCCTGACAATTGGTAAATCACATTATTATACAACAACAAAATATAATCCAAATTTTTAACAATCTTTCATTGTTAAATGACTTTCAATCTTTCATTGTGAATCTGATCATATTATCACGATTGCTAAGAAAAAAATTCTTTTAAAATTATTAAGAAACATCATTCAAACTTTATTCTAACTGATCATTTATTAAATAAAATAACGAATATTTAAAGTACACAAGAATAAATATTATAATTAATAATAATATTTTATATAAATAAACTATAATGGTATAATGATATAATAAAGCACAATACAACGAGAAATTATTAAGTATACACATATTGAGTATATTTGCAAGAAAAAAAAAAAGAATTGAAAAGCAGCAAGTGGTTGTTACTTATATTTTACACACACGTATTATGCGTATTTAATCGGTAAAAAGGAGCGAGGTGATCGATATCAGGTCAAATTAAATTTCTGAAACCCCACTTTGACCTTCGATCGACATCTTACACCTGTATGAACCTCAAGATTAGCTTGGATTTGGACGTTACGCAAGAACGACGATGCGGATCAAGGATGAGCGCGTCGAACCGGTTCAATAACGTTCATAGGGCTCGGAAGCGACGACACGTTCCATTTATTCTTAACCAATATCCTCTATCAAACGAATTTACATCATATTCCTCCCCTCCCTTCTCTCCCCACAATGTAGAAAAATTCTTTTACCACATGCAGCTATTGAAAACTGTGTTTCCCCTCCCTTCGATAGAAATGAAACTTTCTTCTTTTTCTTTTTCTCGTAACAAAAATGAAAAGAAGGTTATGAATTTAATAGGTTCGAGCATGTACCTTGTATTTTCTTCAATCAAGTGATAAAAGTGAAATTGCGAAATGCTTGCAGCAGAAAGATATATTTGTAACGATTTCAGGGGAATTAAAAAAAAAAGAAAAAATTGCTCGTAAAATCGTTCCTTTGATTAAGATGAAACAAACATTGATTGAAAAAAGTTTGCAATTTTTTTATATTTAATATGTACGTATTTATTTAAACAACTTGCTTGGATATTTTTATATACGATAATTTTAACATATTTATTATAAAAGAAAATAAACGTAAGAAATATAAATTAATTTATTGGAGGAAAAGAATTGTTGAATCCACGTTATCGATATAATAATCTAATCGATTTATTCCACGAATAAATCTTAATTGATATCGCTTAACACTTACTAATAAAGTAGAAAAAGATTTCACGAAATACGTGTAACGAAAAGGAACAAGTCATCCGGGTAAATGACAGCTACAAATGTGTCAATGATCTTACCTCGTCCCTGAACAATTTACGCATACTAATCGAGTATTCGAAGCAAAAATTGGCATTAGCTCATTACACGATACCTTTGACAAGGTTAATACCCGTTTAAAGCGGCATTGCCATTGCCCTCACTGCCATTTCGACTCGTTACTTTGACTGTAAATGCTATCTAAGTCCGTTGAACGCCGTCCTCGTAATCACAGGCAATTTGTTTGCCAAATTATAGATAATTCAAGGTTAATGGCTAATAGATTTTTTTATCTCTTTTTTTTTTCTAATTAACGAAAAATTTTATTCGTGTTATATATTTTTAAACACTCGATTGGAAATGCGTTTTGATTATAAACGAACGAGTAATAATAATTTATTTTTGAAAATAAAAGTAAAAAAAAGGAATTTTTCTCACAACATTAATCCAATGTAATCTGAATATTTATAACTCGATAAAAAATTCAACGAAATGCAAAAATATCTACTACGTTTCCCTCAACAATATCTTAACAATCTCTCGTTCATTTTCTTTTCCCCCGTGTTTTCAAATTAATAAAAAAACACTTCGCATAAAATCGATACATTGAATATCTAATTTTTCTCGCACATCAATACTCGCATGAATAAAATAAATATCCTTGACAAATAATTTAATTTTGAATTAATAATAATAATAAAGACGTACGAATAAAAACTGTATTTACTAATACAGATTGAGAATTGTATGCCTCGATGTTTATATACGTTTATACTATACGAAGTCGAGTACAAAGCGTCTCTCTTTCATAGTGGAAACAAACTCTCTCTCATTTATCCCCTTCTCGTCCATCCAACCGCAATAGAAACGCGAGCACGCTATATAAACTTCATTCATCGATCCCGGCTTTTAAATTTACTGAAACCACGTAACACACTATCACATCGTTTCGAGGCATTACGTAACAACGCTCGAGAAAAAAAGGAAAAAGAAAAAAGAAAATAGATGCAACGATTACGAGCCATTATGTCGCCATCCTCGATGCGAATTTCAAGAAAAAAACCAACCAACTACGATCGAATGAAAACTTGAGGACACGTTGCGTTTCGTTCTGCCCGTTTTTCTCTTCACTTCTGTTCACACACGCGCGCGAAATAAGATTCCATCTCGAAAACGGATGATTGTTATTTATATATAATTAAAATAAGAGAGAAATTGACGAATTGAAATTTCGATCGATCGAGAAGTCGACCGATGGATACGAAGAAGTCGACTGGTGCAGGACCTCGCGAGAGCCTTACCAGGCTTGTGCACGAGAGCGCACAGACATCGATCCAACTTTGGCCTTTGGAATGCATCGCGCCATTATGTAATTACGTGGAACGTAATGTTACATCGTTACGCAATGAAGCAAAGGCCCGTGCCACGGACGCGGCCGTGCAAAATGGATAGCCGGCTCTAAAATTAATTTCGAGCGTGTCCCTTTACCCAGAAGTTGACTGATTTGCGATCAGGGATTCGCGGATTATTAATGAATCGTGACGTTTGTTGTCGTCACTTTTTAGATAGTTGTTATGATACAATGGAAGAGAGAAATCTTTATGGATCGTTAGTTCTGAATTTTTTTTCTTGTTTTTTTTTTTCTTTTTTTTAGAGAAAGAGAATTAAATTCGTTATTCCGTGATGAAAAATTTTATGTTTTTTATTTTTGTGAGAAAAGATCATTTTAATTATTCAGTGGTTTCCTCAAATTTTTTCAATGCTCTAGAATTTTTTAAATTTTGAAAAAATTCAGGATCGTGTATCGTGTGAATTTTCCAGAGTTTCGTGCCATTAAATTTTTCATAAATGTGTAAATAAAAATTGTTAATATAATTAATGTAGGATATTGTTAATTAAAATCTAATTAAAAGGAAATATTTGTTTATAGAAAAATATAGATAAAAATTGTTCAGAAATTTTAAATAATAATAATGAAATCAAAATATTTGGTAAAATAAAATATTGATTTTCTATTGATTTATTGATTTAGAAGAATAAATAGATAATTTGTCTATTTTTTGTCTATTTTATTTTCAGTTAAGCTAAAATATATTTGTTAAAGGATATCTAATTTAGATGACAAAAACTTATAAATTATTATAAGAGATTACATAAATATTTAATTATTTATTAAAACGAGTGTGTATATAATAAAAATTGTTTGAAAATTATTGGCCAGCTTTTATGTGTAATAAAGCATCTCGTTTCGTAACAAAACATTTTTCTCACAAAGGTTTTAAGTTGCATAACTGACATCCCGGATGATAGAGATAAAACACTGACAACAAGGTTGCTAAATATTTATTTGAAATTTCACGCTATAATAAAAATGTATTACAAATAAATTAATGTTATTTTTAACTTCATTCTTATTTTTCAGGTATCGTTTTTTTAAATTTATTAATTTAAATAAAAAAATAAATTAACTTAACATGGAATAAATTCATAATTATGTTATCCAAATATTTTCACTTCGTTTGAAGTTAAACAAAATTTAGATCATTTTTAATAGATATCTCAATTCAATAAGTATTTTAATTAACAATTAATTTTTAATTATATTTTTATTTTATAAGAATAAAAATATATTTCTGCGTGCAATAAAATAATTATTACTCGTGTAACAGGAATATAACATCGTTCAATCGAATATTGCAAAAAACAAGAAAAATTCTATTCTCGAAGAAATTCACTGGAATAGAGAAATAAAGTCATAAAAATTTGAAGTATCTGTTCATAATGTATTTTTTTATTTTGTAATAAATACTAGAGAAAGAAATTAAAAGATCGAATAACAGACAAATAATATAACAGTTGCAATATTTAAATAATAAAATATTTATTAAATATATATTTTTGAATAATGATTGAATAATTCTCAGTTTTATTTACGATTGAAATGTAAATCTGCAAATTTTTGGCAAGGAACCGATTTATTTTCTTGAATATTTTATTATAAAATGATCAATTTATTGCCAAAAATTTATACATTTACATGCTTCGTTTCAAATTTCATCATAAAATTTTCAGAGTGATCTCTTGATCTAATAAAATTATATTTTATATTAAATAAATTCATACATTTACAATTATAATTGCCAAATAATTTTAAAATATATTTTTTTAAGTTGAAATATACCCAATCTCATTTTAAATTTAAGATAAATAAAACTTTTTTCAAAATTATTAATAATAAAAATTGCAATTGTTCTCGAAAATACTTAAAAATTCCTAATACAATTCTTAATAACATTTTAATTCTAAAAACATTATATATTATATCATTAATATTTAATGTTAATTTTTTAAAAATAACTGAAATATGATCAGAATGTTTTCAATGTTTCGTTTATTACATTTATTTAATTAAATTTCTTTCTCTTTATTTATTTTACCTGAAAAAATTACGTTTCTACAGTTGTGTCATTATTCTTCCAGACATCATCCACATTTGTGTAAATAATTGATACATAATTAAAACTTGATAAAAAATCATCTGCACCAGAAACGCGACAAAAATACATTAATTCGAAATGGAGGACTTGCGAAAACCCATAAATCCATCTATTCCAATATTCGATTATCGTTTATGTTTCATCCGAAACATTTCCTCCGTTCTCGATAAAAAAAGAAAAAAACGAAATGCAACGGACACAAAGGAAAATTTCGACCCACCTACTCTTTTTACTGGTCATCGACATCGGCGTAGGCGTAGAGAAACATCATGAATTGGAGTAGCGTAAAACGATTCGCCTCGTCGACCGAATCATCGATCGGATCTTCTTCATTTGATGCGATTTATATCTAATTGCAACGTACGAAGGCTCCATGGGAAATGGACGTGGAAGAGGAGGCGTGGAAAACGGTATCCTCGACATCGACGTACGAGATGGTCGATGCGGCAATTGATGGTCTTCGCGGTCTCGAACGAAGGAACTGGCTTAATTGAAGAATTAGTTTAGGAGTAGGAGTTGCTCGCGCTCTCTCTCGAGAACGTTTAAGACGATCGTTGGATGCATTAACGTCTTCCGATTTCACGATGCGAAATCGACCATTTTGAATTGATATTTTTTGTAGAATAAAAAATTACGGAATTTCTTTCGATTTTTAAATTTGTGAAATTCTCGATATTTCGAGAAAGTTTTAAAGAGACTTTCTATAATTGACACTTGAAGCGCGGAATACTTTTTTTTTTT
>NW_006263463.1:473678-501237 GCF_000469605.1 Apis dorsata
TAATAATTAATGGACGAAGAGGAATAATTGTGAAATATATATATATATATATATATGTAAAGATTTACATCATATGTGAATTAAAACAGGGAAATAGATTGGCCAAGGACTCAAGCGATTTATGAAATTTATGCTATAATTCAAACGTAATTATACAAGTGTGATTTTCCGATAAGAAAAATTCAAAGAAAAAAAATTGAATATCAGACTTGAATAATGATTATTTAAATGCTCGATGCTAATTCATTTCCACATACGTGAAAATTTTTATACGCGAATATTAATTATTCAACGATTTTTCTCCATTATTCTCATCGCAAATATTTTTTACGTTATATTTTTATACGAATAATTGATGCATGAACATTAAAATCAAGTGTTTAAATTAAATAATTGAATAAGTATATTCAACAAACACAAAATCTTCCATGAATTATATATTCATAGGAAATTAATTCTTCACAATCTCTGTGTTGACTTTTAATTATGCATGGGAAAAAAAATTATTCTAATAATCTACTGATTAAGAAATTCATTACGTAGAAGAGCTCGAAAGATAACGATATTAAAAAAAAAACAAAAAATATAATTTAAGTCAAAATTTCAACGTCATATAATGGATTAATATTTTATTTTTTAATTATTTAATTTTATAATTTTTGAAATTATATTTTATTGAAAAATCATTAAATTCGTTATCTTGTCCAAACTTCCGACTAAGATAACCAGGATAAGAATGAAATATAAAAAAAAATACAATTAAATTTAATAACTAAATATTAAACAAAAATTCAAAAATAATTAAAATAATTAACAAACAAAAATAATTAACATTATTATTAAGTAAACAATAATAACAGTAAAATCGATCCTCCAATCAATATATTAACCCCTTTGAATATACATCCTGTACATTACACCCTGATGTATTCATTAAGATAAGCCATAGGCACCTGTATCTGATCGAAAACTTGGGATCGAGTCGATTGAAGATTTCAATTGTCGATAAATAATAAATAACAAGATCTCTAAAATTATCATCCTACAGAATTGATTCGAACGAATGTTGGCCGGATACACAGCTTCTAATTGTTTACGAAGTAGATATAACACAATTATTACGCTCATGCTCCATTCTGTTTCCCCCTCCCTCCCTCCTTTTCTTCCTCCCCATTAATACACATCCATAAGTCCACTACGGTAAAACCGCATCGACCGATGTGCACACGCTTACGAAAGTAAACGTTACGTTTCTGCATGCACTCCTTTGTGTGCGAGCTAAATCGAGTTGGTGCTCAATTTCAAGCCGACTTCGATTCGACGACCGACGCAGAAACTCGGGGAAGCATACGTTTAAAACAATAATTGCGCGCCATTCAAACGTGGGACACCGTTTAATACCGTTATTGAACGGGAGGCCGATGAAATACACCGTCGGAATACACCTTCCCTCCTCGAAGAATCGCGGACCCCTCCTAGTAATTGGAAAGCTTGTCTTCGAATTGTTTAGCCACTTCAAACGAACCTGGAAATGTTCGACGTTTCTCTATTCGACGTCCCTTTTTATCCTTGCCAATTTAAGCATAAATGTAAGGGTTTTCTTTGATGAAAGAAAGTTCAAATAGAAGTTATGTAAATTTCATGAATATAGAAATGTGTCTTGTTTTTCTTTCTCTTCTTTTTTTTTAAATTATAAATGAATTTGAAAGATTCTTAGAGATTCTTCTTAGATTATCATTGAGATTAATGTTAGAAAATAATTCTATTTATGATATTTCAATAATTACACATATTTTATATTAATTGCTTAGATGTAATATACTTTTTCTATTTAGTTTATTTATCTGCTTTTACAAAATCATTGGAAAAATAATTGGAATTAAATTAAAGGGTTGTTAATTTATATGTAAATAATAATATTGAATTCTATGTATTTCAACACAGAGTATTGCATAATTAAGGAGAGAATGAAAAAACCAATTAAAAATGTGAGATAAAACTTTTTTCATTATAGATATTTCGTATATAAAAAATCAAATTGAAGATCCATCAAATACAGATATATATATTTATAATATAGATGCTAAAGCAAGTGATATAATTAAATTGTAAAAATAAATATCAAGGTTGATTAAAGAAAAAAAAAAAATTCAAAATAATTTCATCCAACTTTTTCCATTTCACTTTTTTCCTCCCTCCTATTATACAAGACACTTTTTCAAAATAATTTACGTTTGTATCCATATTAATTAAAAATTAATACCTCGTTTTAATATCTTATTTCCTATAATTTTAATAATCGTGAATCTATGAATAAATCACAATAATCGAAATTATTACCCATTCACGTATCGTCTAAATAGTTATACTTTTTGACAACGAGGAGAATCTAATTAATCCAATTTAAGACGCGAGCTAGCTGAAAGCAATTCTTATCTTGGTTATCTAATTAAACTGCTCGTAATATAAAAAGGATGATATTTATTAAAGAACCAATCTTTCTTGCGGAATGAGAATCAAGGTGAAGATAAATGATACAATCTAAGCAAAGCCTTTAAGCAAATGTAGAACAACATTATGACAAGGTAATTAATAATACGAATAGATATTAAACCTACAATTAAATAATACTTAATTTAACATTGCTAATAATAAGGTGTGCCTTCCACATTATAATTCCATGCAACAACATGCGAGAAAAAAATTTCAAGTTTATCTTACATATTACGTATTTATAATTTTATAACACTTACCTGATCGAGAAACATCAAACGATGCATTTCCTGCGCGAATGCATTGCAGAAATAGAAAAAAAAAAACACGGATCGATTAACTATTTCAATTAATTTATTTGTATTTATCGTATAATCACTCGTAAGTACCGGGGGGGAGGGGGATACGTAAACAATCAGCTCAAATTAGTTTAAATACAAATAGCCTAAAACACATCTTTGTTTACATACTTGATATTATTATTATTATTATTCACAGACAGACTTAGCCACGTTTTTTTTTTTTTCTCTTATTTCCGGTTCATGATTCGATAATATTATCCTATATTTATACATATACAATTGACCCGTATTGTCTCGGATCATTAAACGTCAAAGAGGCCGAATTGCAGCGTACCTCGGAATAATTCGGCGACTTCGATCCGCATTTAGATTCTTTATTATTTCTCTCTCATTGTATTATTTTTTTTTTTTATATATATATATATATAGATTTACTTATTTATTTATATTTATATTTATCCATATATATATATAAATATTTATATTCATTTAATTTGTAGGTACATCCTTACGGGCGAAACATGTGTAAATAGCTGCGAATCGAAAAGAAACGGCGAAATGTGAGTCTTTGGAGAAAAAAAAAAAAAAAAAGAAAACGATACGAGTCAACATACGCCCCTTTGCCATTTAATTATTGCTTTGAAAATTGGTATTATATAATTATTTATTGTATTTTCACTAAAAGGCTGGTTTCAGCGATCGGTGAATGCAACGGTGTCGCGTTTCTTTTTTTCTTTTCTTTTTTTTTTTTTTTTTTTTTTTCTTGTCCCTTCCAAGGATGCGAATCCATTATCTCACGAATAAAATTGGAATAAAATTGCAATATATTTCTTTTTGCTACTGGTGGACAGTGAGTCGGTCGTCCAAGAGGTAATTTCCAATTCTCAAAGTGTCCATTAACGATTGAAATAATTCTTAGAAGAGAAAACTCGTCGATCAATTGGATTCGCGCCTTAAAGTTACAAATTGTTGCAACAAGTTTGTTCGCACGTCGAGGAAATTATTTTTCCCTTAGTATCATAATCAAGAAGAAGGTGATGCATACTCGATCAAGCGAGTGTGTTTCGCTCAACAATTCTTTCTTTCGTATAATAATATTTTCTAAAAAACGATGCGATACCTGGACGAGCAAATGGTCGTCGCATCGAGCGTATCGAAAGCCGCATTTCGTGGTTTCTTTTCGGTTCCTTATTTTGTCTCACGGCCAAATACAGCAACAGCAGCAGTAAAATGGTAAGCCCATAAAAAGGTACCTTTACACGTTGACACTTAAACGATAGCTTCACGATAACGGTCGAACGATTCAGGAGTACACTAAAACGGGTACAGCATTCTTTCTTTTTTTTTTTTTCTTTTTTTTTTTTTTCTTCTTTTTTTCCCTTTTTTTTTTTTTTTTTAATAATCTGAAAGATCGCGTGAGATGCTTCGTGTGTGAGACATTTTAACTAACTGCGCTCGGTGGACGATCTACTTAAAAACGACGAGTGACTATCTAAACCAACTGTATACACTTTACTTGTGTACAGAGCTCTCCTTCTTTTTTTTTTTTTTTTTTTTTTTTCCCTTTTTTTTTTTTTTTTTTAATAATCTGAAAGATCGCGGGAGATGCTTCGTGTGTGAGACATTTTAACTAACTGCGCTCGGTGGGCGATCTACTTAAAAACGACGAGTGACTATCTAAACCAACTGTATACACTTTTCTTGTGTACAGAGCTCTCCTTCTTTTTTTTTTTTTTTTTTTTTAATTTAAAGACAACGACGACACGTTTTCTCCTTACTCCAGGCAAAAATATGCATATATATCTATCTGACTGACTTTGGCTCCATCCCAAAAAGATCCCACAAATTGTTCTATTATTATAATATCTTTGGTATCGCGGTATTGATCGCGATAACAAAAATTTTTGTGCATCAAAATATCATCCCAATGAATTAAAATTTATTTGTATTCTATCTCAGAGAAAAAAATGTGTGGATATATAATATAAGATAACTGATAAGGTGGTGTTTAAACTCGTGATCATCCCTTTTAGCAAATTCAGATTTGAAAAAGCTTTGTTCAGAGATGAAATGATCAAATGATCGTCAATTTTTTAAGAGTTGCAGCTCGAGTCGATTTAATTCTGAGATGGAATAAATCTTCGAGGTATCCAAATTTTCTTATTATAATTTAATTTAGGATATTAGAAACTCTTTGCTATTTTTTTGTAATTCAAAATCAAAAGACGTAGAATATTTTTGGGTAAATATCGGAATGTTTATTCGATTAATAAAATTAATAATTCGTATTTAAAATTTAAATTTGTTTTCATTTTATCGATTTTACAATAGTTTGTAAATGGAAATGTGAAATATGAAAAATTACATTTTTTACAAGTCAGAAATTTAATTATAAAGTGATGAATGTAAATTTCAAGATTTCCAAAATACAAGTGTATTAAAATTTTGATTCTTTCCGAAGTAACATTCGGAGGTTTCGAAATCCCGCGATGTTTTTCATTCTTCAACTTTCTAAAAATCAAATTTCCATCTACCTCCGCTGCAAGAATTTCAATTTGATCCGTGAATAAACAAAGCGTTATAAAATCTCGCGTTGAACAAGGATACGATTAAGCCGAGTCAAGCTGAAACTCAAAGTGGAGGAATCGATTTAAAGTTAATCTCGATAAAATTGCGAATGTTACACAGGACAGTATAATAAAATTGGGTTAATTATTTCGAACTGCTATCGAAAGAAAGAAAACTCAGCACGAGACATTTAATGTGTAACGAGATTCGACTGGCGCCATTAACAAAAAGCACGCTTCAAGAGCCCTCTACGAGCGATTGGAGGCAACAATTGGCAGGTCACGCACACTCATTCTGCCCAGACGTATGCCTAAAGCATTTAAATCGTCTTCCTTTTGTCATTACGTGCCCTGCCTGCACGCGTGTATTTCTCTCTCTTTCTCTCTCTCTCTCTCTTTGTACAACTCTGATGTGAATGGAAAAACGATTTGCCGAGTTCTAATACACCAAAAAACGCTTTTGGCTAACGAGTTTGACCGGTTGTATATGCCCAGAAACGATTTTCGAAATTCTCGTAGCGATAAATTAATAACGGTATCGTGATAAGTGGCACATACGTGAAAAGAATTTACATACGTGAGGGATAAGATAAAAGGAAATGTCCATATATTTTATTTAACAATTTGTGCTATGTTTGTCGTCCTTAATTAAAATATAGTATTGCGTAACATTTTCTTTTCTTTTATTCTTTAATATAATATTGAAACACTCGAAGGCCTAAGGATTCTTTAAATTTAATCGGTTTGTAGAATTGGTTTGTTGTTTGAAATCAGATTTAATTTATTTTTTATTGAAAAAGGTAAATGAAAAAGAAACTTTAATTTTCTGAAGTATATTTTGAAATGATCAATAAAGTTTGTAGAATTTTCTTCGTGTAAGATAATTTCAAAGATTTGGTATATTAAAAAATAATAATAATAATAGAGGTGTTTTAATGATAAGAAAAGCAAGAAAAACCAAGAATGTTTCCACTACTTTTGATTAATGTAAAGCTGCATTACGTCAGAGGTAAAGCTTCTTGAATAACAAATGAACGAAGAACTCTTTGCATATTAATAAAATGGATATTTCTTGTTGATATTATATAATAAAAAATGGATAAATTAAAATAAGAAATTAAAACTTTATCAAAAAAATTAAAAATAATTTTAAATAATATTTTCTTTTCATTTCCTTTTGTAAAGCTTAAGATATCATATTATTAACAATATATTGTTAAATTTTTTAAACTAGATTTTTTTCTGGAAAACTCAAATATATCAAAATTTGGTTTTTTCGATAAAATTGTTCTACAACATTCCGTTTTATCCCCATATTGAAGTGTTACAAAATTGATTGAATGGTTCAAAACTGAAGCGAGAAAATATTCAATGCATCAATTATTAACTATTTGCCATTCGATGTATTCGTTGTAAACGTTCAAAAAAGAATTTACCTCGAAATTTGAAAAAAAAAAAATCGAATCTCTTCTTTTTCCATCCATTTATTTTTTATCTTTGTTTGCATGATTCATATTAAAATAAATTGCATCCTATTATTACGAGTTATGTAATATTTTCATAGATTACGAAGAATTTATCTTGCCTTGCAAGCAGTCAATCGAAGAGAACCAAGTTTAAATAAATCGTATACTCGATACAATGCAATAGCATACAATTTTGAACATACAAAGTATCATTTTAATGATGCATAAATTTTCAAAATGAATCGTATTAATATTTTTTTAATCAAAATCTATGAATCGAGTATCAAATATTCACGTATAACATTAATTAAACATTTCGCATTGTTCTTCCACTCTTGCCTCAATAAAATCAGGAAATAAAATCGCTCATTTTTTTTTTCTCGAAATATTTTATAAAACGAAATGTTTTAAATGCACTCCCACTTCTCTCTCTCTCTCTCTCTCTCTTCAACAATTTTATCTCCACAAACAGCTGTCCATCATTTAAAGTGGCATTAACAAAATCAACGAATAATATATTACATCCCAACATTATTAAACAATTTATAGCAGTTTTATTCCTGACAATTTCGACAAGCAGCGAGTAAGTTACTATAGGCATAAATCAACCCCTTAAACATTCGACCATGAAATTTTGTAAGCCGTGCCAGAGTCAACGTGTGTCAAAACCTTCTGGGAAATATATACATATATATATGTACATATAAAGGCGAAACTAAAATAGCAGAACTTTGAACCAAGTTTATGCAATATTTTTCATCACGAAGCGGTTTTCGCCCAAAATGGAGTCAACCAAGGTAGAATTTGCAGGTGTCCAGCAAATTGTGTTCATAAAAGTAATATAGGATTTCATGTTTATGATGGCAAATTTTTCAAGTATTCCAAAAAAATGGAAACATTTGTTCTTCCTGCTTTGGTTATTTAAATCTAAATTTTTTTTGTGATAAACTAATATTAGATTAGATAGGAAAATTTAATAAAAATTTCGAAATAATATTATATATTTGCTATTTTTAGCAATATATATATATATTCAAGTGAAAAGTTTCTCTGAGGATCTCTGAAATATTAAATTTCTCGTTACAAGCTTTTTTAAATAAATATATTTTTTTTCTTAAGACTTATCTTGTTCAAAGACATCTTTTCTTTGTCCAAAGACAGTAATTCAATGATTAGATTTCCTTTATCTTACAAAAATAATACTTTTTGCAATCATATTTTGCAATTCCCTCCAAAACAAACATAGATAATTTACAAAAAAATTAAATTGATCGTCACAAACATCTACGAAATCATTTTCAAATAAACCATCACTCTGTTGTGAATAAAATTATTTTTGCCAACAATATCTATGAACGTGATTCTGCTATATTAATTTCTAAACGGAGTAACGGTATATCATCAGTAATATCTGTTCACCAACCACACTTTATCGCAATGAACGGCGAAATATTGCGACCAACCTGTCACCAAACGACACCCGATAAAAAATATTATCTCCCATTAATCAACCATTCATCATTCTTACACGAAGAAGAAAAATTTATTCCTGAATATGGTCAAAGAAAACTTACTCTTTATATATAATAACGTGTATCATAATCGTCGTATCGACGAGTTTGCACTGTCTAATTACTATACACTCGTCGAGGACATCGGTTTGCTTTTATGGAAAATGTAAAATATGTATATATATATATATATATATAATACGTGTACACACCTTATTATATTCTAACTTAATAACGCGTATGTATGTACAGATAATAAATCTACCAGCAGTAAGGAACCACTTCACTTGTTATATAGAAATAGAAATTTTCTCGCACACGAGAGGTGTGAGACACGTTTAAAAATAATGAGAAGTACATAATGCGGATACTTCACACCAGTGGGAAACACTTGGTGAATCGGAAGGGGTTGGAAACGCATCATCAATCCTTCGCTTCAAGTACGAAAATTTCCACGTCGATCGTACGTGAAAACACGAAAGGTGGTGTCGTTAACGAGACAGGGACTATAAATAAAACTTTCCAGCCGATCGAAGTGTTAAAATACACTTGGACAGATTCAGATTCTAATCTTCGATGAGCTAGAGCGCAAGGTGGCCAACGCAGTTCACGAATTTTTTTCACGGATTATTGACGGACATTGTCCCTAATCATATCTCTTAAATACTTATTAAATATTGCGAGAAAATGTTTCGTTTTTATTTTTATACGATTCGTATATTGATTAAAGTGATTAATAGATCAAATTAAGATTATTTTTTCTTTAAATGCTGACGGATATAAACACTACAGTCGGATTTTCTATTTATATTCGTAATTAATTATTTTGATATTATCATGAACCGTGGGTTCAAAGATCTGAGGTCAAAGTTCAAATGAAGAAGAAAAGAGAAACAATGATAGAGGAAAGATATTAAGCAAATTCTTGGAATTGTTCATAATTCTGATTTTGAAAAAAATGTGATGTAACATTGATTGAATTGAAGAAAGGGAAAAATAGATAAATTGATCTATGAATTTCGATTCGTAATTTTAGCTAATTGGAATTAATAAAATCGAATTAATTATAGATAGAAAACGGCATAAAATTTTTCTCTGCGTCCTTTTCAAATTATGCCTCGTCTCATAAATCGTCGCCGTGATGACAAGTTACACACTTGAATGAAAAGGAATCCGCCGTTTCGTTGCGATTATACACTCGTTGCGAAATTCATTTCCTTTGTAACCAAGTGGAAGAATTGGTACAAATCGGGGCAGAACGTTGCGTGGCCTTGGGGCGTTTTCAGGACTCAACCTAGTTGAGTATAATTTCCCTTTTTGTGTTACGACGGTAAACCGTTGAAATTGCAAGGAAATTTAACTTGTCATCTTCGTTCGAATCCGAATAAAATTCGAAGAATTAAAAAATTATACGAAAAATATCGAAAGAAATCATTTCTTGGGAAGAGAGAATCGAACAGACGCGTTAATAAAAGACTTAAAGTAAAAATTCTTAACATCTTTTCATCGTTCGATCGAGGAGGACGATTATCTTTTAATGTCTAATAAATGTCATACATAGAAAATGAACGACTCAAAAGTTTATTGAACACGTTTATAAAACGTTTATTTTCTCTCGTTATTATCGAGAGGAAGGACTGTCGATGAAAATATCTTCATTTCTTAAGGAAAAAAAAAAGAAAGAAGAAGAAATAATTCAATCACCTCCGTCGATAAATATTTTCTCGTCCACACGCGCGCGCATTAAATTTTCTTCTCCTTCGATACGATTTAATTCGATTCAAGATGTACGTGAATCATCGTATACAAATATTATGCAAAAAACCTAGAGAAGATAATGCAAATTCGCGCGATAACACGGTGGGGAAGTGGGGAGAGCCATCTGACGCCCATCAAACAGATAACAGGCGTAACCTTCCAATCTCTTCAACCTCTTCGAGCTTGACTTCCGTTTTTTGATTTTACGATCATCGCGGAAATCGAGAACCGCTCGTTATCAAATTAAATCGACGGACGTAATAAATCACGTGCTCCTCGCGGAGAATAAAATATACGTGTCGCGATAAATTATTAGTCAAGCGTCCCAAGTTTCCACTCCTCGAGCCATCTACCTGGCTCGCAACGTCGTACAACATTACACTTCTCGTGTAGAAACCCGATACCCTCCGCTTTCCAGTGCAATGATACACTGCGCGATCCGCGAACGTTTTATAACAGAGTCAGCGTAATGAAACGACAGCGGTAACAGACAGAAAATACAGATGCTTTGATCATTTACTGCCTTTCTTAACGCGTTGTCTAAAATTTTTATTTTTATCAACGTGAGTTGATGGAATTCCACGCACCTTTATTTATTCCAACTCAAAGATAGTGAAGAAAATGAGAAAAACATGAGATCCCTCGAATATTTTGAAAATTTTAGACAGGATATATTATAATTAAAGGTCAATCTTTCGATTTAAGTTCATTATTGCTTAACTTCATTATTTAGAAAAGATAATTAACGCATCAATCGACAAAGTATTCAATACTCTTAAAATATCGATATTTGAAATATTTTTAGAAACGGCGTTTATCTCGAAATTGCTCTATAAATAGTCGTACTTACTTGCATACAAACGTTTGCCTGAAACAGAACCATTTCTTACTACTGTTCTCTTTCCGGGAATTGGATACCAATTCGATAAATTTCTTCTCGAATAACACTCCCCCGATTCGAACTCTATTTCCATGGAGGAACTATCGATCGAAAAACCAATTTTCTTAAGGATTAATCTCTATTTTTATCCTAAATAATTTAAGGATAAAAATAACCACCAGTCTCTAAACTGAAATTATCGTTAACCACTTATAGAATTCGATTCCACTCTATTGTTTGCGTAACTAAAAACGCACGAGTTAACGAGTTTGACGCAATAATCATTTCTTTCGTGATACGAAGAGCCACTTGCCCAATTCTGTAAATGCTTCTTTGTGCTTTTAGAGCATCGTTGGACGATGTATCGTTGCGGTAACATTATAATTGTTCGTGAACACCGGGAGTGGAGTACGAATTTAGACGCAGCAACAATCTATAGATGAGCCAAGGTCGTGCCGTTGGCTTTTTCACACAGAGCCACTCCTCTCGGCCGCCATTCTATTTCGAGGATTTTCTAAAATTTATCGTCCAGCACCGCGCGCAGTCATCATTATACCCGCTCTAATACACTGGCGCCATCAATTTGAAGCTGTGGCACAATGTTTGTACATATGTATATATATATATGTGTGTGTATACATATATACACATTCTCGGATCGACCACGGTTGCAACATTAAACGGTGTAAATTTGTCCACTATATAAGAATGTACCAAGCAATTTGCGATCGTTCGAACAAGTGCCAATAACAGAGCTTTAATAAACGTGCGTGATATTTCATCCTACGTTTCATTTTTACAGGTAATTCTCCGAGAAAGGAAATTTATTTTGCCATTTGCTCTGGAGGAATTTTTTCGATGGGAAAATCGATCTGAAAATATCTCTCGCGATTGAAGATATTTGTAAGAAGTGAAGAATGTTTTTCATTTGTCTTAAAAAGTATGAGAAGAAAATTGAATACTTTGATATTATATATTTTAATTTTAAAATTATTTAAAAAGCGATGAGACAATATATTAATTAAAATATAAACAAATAATTTAAATTATAATGTTATTAAAAATTTTGCATAATTTAAATATTTATATATAATTGATATTGACTTTTCTCTTTCTCTTTTTTAAGGGGAAAAAATGTTTCTTCAGCATTGCGGATAGTTTTTCATCGCATAATATCAGGACGAATGCCAGAATTTTCACATTCGTTAAAAAAGGAACTGCAATGCCGGTGAAACGTTAAAAAACTTCTAACGCTCTTCTTTGGACACGACGAAAGATCTCATCTCAGAATTAATTTACGATCGTCAATTTTGAATCAAGGTAAATTAGATTGTAATCCCAATCTGATCCTCGCTTTGAGAATCACTGGTTTATTCCAGGTATCCTGATGTTCAATCATAATCCCAATATAGACCACGAAAAGTCAAGATTTAGCATCCGGTATCAATGACAACCGCAACGTTATAACGATATTAGCACGATTATTATTGATCATTCATAAATCACACGAATGGATATTCGTAAGTAATTGTATTACTTCGTTTCAAGCTATTTTTAGGACAACATTCTTTTCTCTTTTATCAACGAGTTTTTAAAACATCATCTTTGAATCTCTGATAAAAATTGAAAAAAGAAATTTATAAGTTATCGAAAGTAAATCAATCTTTTTCGAATAAATCAAGAAGAAGAAAATAGGAAATATTATATTCAATTTACAAAAATTTAATAATTTCTTACAATTGTATGGTATTTTGAACAAAAATTTAAAAAAAAGGAATTAGATTATTATTAATAATAAATTAGAAATATTTGAAAAATCATAATCGAATGGATGTTTGTAACTTCACTTCGAATCAATGGATATTTCCATAACAATATGTTCTTTTTTTTTTGTTAACAATGAAAATTCAAAAATTTAAAAAAAAAATTTAGATGATCAATTTTTAAAATGTAAAAAAGAAAAAAATTAGAAATATGTATGGTCAATTCAAAGGTAGCGATAACTTAGTAACTATAATTACTGAAAATAACGACATTACGTATATTATGTAACACAACAATGCATTTGTTCGTCTTTTATGAGTAAAGTGCAATTCTTAACAGAATTGAACAGAAGGAAACATGCGCGATGAAATATAACGACTTAAACGAATTGTTTATGAATATCGACACGATAATTTTCCTGTTTTTCAAGTTCTTTAATTTCGTTTTCAAATTTTATTTTGATTACATAAATTAAAAAAACGTGTATACCAAATTTAATATAAAAATATTTCCTTTAAAATATTAATATTAAAATGATTCAAAATTAATAAGAAAAATATTTGTATTTAAATAATAATGAAAAAAAATTAATAATTATAATTTGCAAATAGTTCTTTTTAATCATAAAATATTAAATATATAAGATATTAATATATAATCGTAATCAAATCAAATTCAAATATTGTACGCATTTCTCTATTCTTTTCTTTCTGTGAAAATAAAAAGTTCACAAAATATTAAGGAAAAAAAAAAAAAAAAAAAGAAAGAAAGAAAAAGAGTGAAGAGAAAGAGTATAAAGTTACATTTGGATGAAAACGAAAATGTGAATGTTTTTTTCGTGTAAATTAGTTTTATTTTACAAACAAATATCCATTTTTTTCACGCATCCGCCACTATTTACAGAAGAAATAGCACACTATGTGCATGATAATAATTTTTTTTTTCTCTTTTCTTTCTCCTTTTTCCTTTTCCATGCATACACGAAATGGAATAGAAAAAATTTTCATGCGCCATCGACGAATCAAAGGGGAAAGAGAAAAAAAATAAATAAATAAAAAGAAAATGAGAAAGCGTAATAGATAGAGAGAGAGAGAGAGACAGACAGAGAAAGAGAGAGAGAGAGAGAAATGGAGGATCGAAGGAATACGTGCAGTAACGATTTGTCTTGAGAAAAATTAATAAAACATAACGATATTTAAATTATACAATCTTTACACAATAAGATTTATTTTTTTTTAAATTAATATTTACAAAAAATGAGATTAGTTATATTTCATCAATGAGTGCTAAGATAAAATAATACAAGTCCGTTTCTCGAAGTATCTAACATCATACATCATCGTATTTATAGGAATCGTAAGTTGGCTACAATTTACAAACATAAATGATCACAAGTCGAGGAAAAGGTATTCCTCGTTTCTTTTTTTTTTTTTTACAATACTCCTGATGCAAAATAGTGACGATATCGATTTTCTTCCCCTTGACCCACCCTCCCTTTCCCCCTCGTTTCCTCCTCGCTTCTCTTTCTTATCCTCTTTCAGTTCAAACATATTTTTATATTCACAAGAGGATCACTATATCCCTTATTAACACACGTTACAGATAAATTACTTCACTCGTACGTACTTATACTTTGGCGCAACAATTCATCAACGAACAAATTTAATTTATTCATCGTTTCTTTTTTCTATCTTTATAATAATAATAATAATAATAATAATAATAATCGTGGCTTCTCTCGACGCACAATATACGTATGCATTCTATCGTATTTTACCCGTTTGTAAACGGATAAAATCTTGCCAACTTGAAAATCATCGATACGTAGGAGGAGGAATCGCGACGCGAATCGTTAATTTCGAATCGGCCGCGAATCATTATTATTTTTTTCAGCCTACTTATTATTATAAGAAAAGGTACGTAAGGGGGATTTGATTGGTGCATCCGTGGTAAACGAGTCGTCGATTCAAGATCCAATCAACGATAAAAAAAAAAAACGACACGTCTTTCGCGTACCACGAGGCGCGGAAAGCTTCTCGGCGGGAAATTTGAAAAACATTCGGCGTTCGAAATCCCGACTCGAAATTCGACACCGTTATTATACACGGTGATTAATCGAGGCGAATTTCCACTGGTCGGACATCGACAGGAACTCGAGTATCGCCGGCTAATCCTACGTAATACCCTAATAGCAGCCCTAATGCGGAGGAGGGGGAGGCAAATCTCGAAACTGTCGTGTTCAATCTCGGCTGGCGTTTCGAGATCGTGACAAAAGGAAAGGACGCTCGCAAATTCCCTCTCCCTCAGCGACAGCGTCGAAATCGCCAAATAGTCCAAGTTCGGGACGCGGGGAGCTCGGTGAAATCGTCGATCGATCGGACACGCCTCTCGTTTTCCACTCGTTTGTGTTCGTCGTTTCTTCGTTCTACAATCGACGCGAAAGGGAATTACCGATTTCCTCTATTATGTGTATACGCACGCCTCGGATCGGCGTATGATGAAATCGATACACTAGGAAACTATTATAGTATAGCGGCGAATCACCTTTCTCTGGGAAAATTGTTACGATCGTATAAATTCGAATTTCGAAATTATCGATAACGTGTCGATAACGTTATTCCTCTGAATTTCCTGGACGAGGCGGGTGAACGACACTCTCTCTTATACACGTACGTCCATGACTAACGGAAAAATCAATACAAGCGTGGCTATCTGGTGTCGCGGATTTCGCGATCGTTTACTACTACATTGTTGATTTCCAGGCAGTGTCCTCGATGAACCAACAACGATGAGGAGGGGGAAATTTTTTGCTGATATTTTATCGTACAATTTTATTGCAATACTTGTTTCGTCTTGCAATAAAATATCAAAGGAAATCCGCGTCAGCAACGAGAGAGGAGGTGAAATCGTTACTTTACATTTCTTGGTAGAAGCGAATATATATATATTGCTGATCAAAAGTTTGGAATCAATGGTATGGAGATTTAATAGATTTAACAATTTTTTTTTAAAACGAAATTAGAATAAGACTCAAGACATAAGAGTAAAAATGATTCTAAAACTTCTGATCATTAGTGCAACCTTCAAAACTAAAATAAAACTTCCTCCAATTATATTGCTTCAGTGTCAGCGCAATAAAACGTGTCTCGAAAAACGTGTTACCAGTGCACCAAAAAGTTTCTCGTTGTTGCTTCAGCGAGGACACATGGCTTAAGGCTACATGGCTCGCTTTTCCCTCTCTTGCACTCTTGCATTTCCGCTTCTTTCTTATTTTCCATATGTTCCTCCCGTTTTAACCAATCTCGAAAGATAGCAGAAACCACGAACGAGACGAAGAGAGTGGATTCTCGTGTCGTTTACGATAAACACGCATCCTCTATCGAACAGTGAAGTAGTGAAAGAAAAATCCTTGATATGCCAACGACCCGATATTTCATCGCATCGCAGCATAAGCCTACTTGTACACAACTCCCTGTTGAACGCTTCGAGTTCTCCAATTCTTTCTGGATTATTCTTTCCAACTACGCATATGTATATGTCCCCATGCGCATGAATATATATCTCGATCACGGGACATATATATATACATATATAGTAGTATATACAGACAAGTCAGAAAGGGTCCAGTGTGCAAGCGAGTAAAACGCTCGATACGTGTACAACGATACAATCAGATGATGTTCCAGATACCCGATCCGAGCTAATTAATTTTCGTCGAACGTTTCCAATTAATTTTCACGGGAAACAGTTAATTAACGAGGGCTGTATAATCGAACGTTCGCAGGATTCGAGGACACGACCCTGAAATTCTCGAAGAACGACGATCCCTCGAACTTTTGATAACGCGAGATTTTAAACGGCCGAGATATTTTGGTGCAAAAGAGATATCCTTTCGAAAATATTCTTCTATCTCTGTTATTTTTGATAGAAGAAAATTTGTAAAATTGATTGTTTAAAATTGTTTTTTTTTTTTTTTAGCAAAAATTTTATTATTATTATTTATGTATTATATTACGAATAACGATGGAAGACTGGACATAAAGAAAATTGGATGTATTGAAATTCTTAAAAATTTATTAACAAAATATATCAAAATTTGCTTTGTACATTATCAGATTAAGATCTTATTACGGATGAAGAAAAAATTGTGTGTTATATCATGGAAGATGGAAATCTACACGATACAATTTATTATGACATTTACGGTTCTTTTTTATGTCCAGTCATCGAGTATACATTAATATAACCCGTTTAATGGTGTGACCAATTTAAAATAACATATATAAATTTTACAAATTCAATAAATAATTTAATATTTATAAAATATATATATAATTTAAAATCAGATATAAAATAATGTTCAAGAGAGATCGATGTTAAAATTATTTATCATTAAAAGGGTTGAATATTCATGTACATATTTCTCCTGTATTAACAAGATCTACAAGATCAAACTGTACAACAAAATTGCTTTCAGTTTCGAAGGAACCGTAGGTTAAATCGGTAAAAGCAAAGATAGATGAAGATTAATCGAGTGGCTAACTATTCTTGAAAGGATATCTTTTCAACAGCCATCTACATAATCTAACTGCCGTTCTATAAAACTTCTCATCGTGTTGGATAACACAGAAATTACTAAAGAGACTTTATCTTCTGGTTACGTCATCGTGTTTGTTAACGATCGAGAAGTGAATCCGGTGCACGTTATCGATGGCGAGAAATAACTAGATATAACAGATGATTACGAACAGTGGCAGAAGCTATCCGTCATGAATCTTCCATTCTGCACACGCATTCTTCATTCTTACACATATATATGATTATTTTCTAATAAAGACTCGTTACTTTAACCAGCAAAACACGCACGATATACAGTAGTGTCCACTTTAACATCTCACAGTTTAGAATCTGGATTTGAATGGCTTGTGAGAATTCATTTCGAAAATGTGAAAAAAGAAAAAGATTTTTAAGATACTAAGATACGAGGATTCGTGTAAATCAATTGAGATTAACGTTCATTCAAAGATTCTATTTCAGGTATATTTAAAATGGGCGCCAAAAAAATTTGGATGCTAAAGAGGGCACTAGTGTAGTTATCATCGCTCGCATCGATCTTTAAAATTCGATTGTCTATGACATTCGACAAATATATATACCTTCACTCGTACCTAATTATCTCGTTATCACGAATAAATACCTCGAAGAGATATAAATTTGGTACGTGATCAAGTTGGAATAAATAATATTTCTCTCTTGATTACTGCTAGTAAATTTTAAAAGTAATCTTTTAGAAATTCTCGTAAAATTTTTTTAAATCGTAAAATTTCAATTTCATTAATAATAATAACTAATTATTAATAGAGTAGAACCTCGATCAATCAATTATTTACGATCAGATCGATCGATTATCGAGAATCTCATATAAAACAAAAACTATCACAAGTTAAAAAAAATGTGAACAGATACATCTAAACATGATTATGAATAAAAATGCACTTATTTGTCTTATTTTATACATGAAATTTATTTTTAATATTGAATCATTCTGAAAGTTTCCATAATTTTTATTATATTTGCACATATTATTATATTATCGTTATATTATTAAATATATTTTATAATCATTTCTTTTATTCATTCATTCATCTTTCCTATATTTCTTTAATTGATCGTCAACCAATTATTATAAAAAACTATTTCAAATAAACTATTTCAAATATTAATTTCTGAAAATTAATTAATGAAAATAGTTTATAGCTATATGAAAACTTTCAGAATGATCTAGTAATTTTTCCCTAGATCTCGATTATCCGAAATGCTCGATTAAATCGGTTAATCGAGGTCCTGTTTCAAGTGATAATCATTATTCTTCAAAATAAAATGATTGCATTATATTACAAACTATCTCTCTCAAAATAATTCGTAATATAATTAGAAATATTATTATTTCTAATTAATTCAAAGATTTCTTTTTACCGTCTGTTGGTAATTAATTCTTTTTCACAATTCGAAAGATCTTGGACGGTGTAATCCTCTCCGAGGTATTATACATAATTTCCTATTTAAATACGCATTACATCTATTCGAGGTTCACAAGGTTCGCTTCAATCCTTAATATCCCATCAAGACTAGAAATAGGAGCAATATAACAAAAATCTTCTTTCATTTTAGTGTTACGTACGCTTATTTAATGAATTATATTCATATATATGTATATGTGTATTACATGTACAAGAGCATAAAAAAGTAAATTGGATGTGTGACGCGGTGGAAGGACTGTTTCGTCCCTGCCCTGACACCTGAGATTCTCCACTCACTGTGATAATGAGATTTTTGTTACAAGCAACAGCTCATATGCCACTGATACCAAAGGTAATGATTATAATTACATTCTATGAATTTTTGTATCTTTTTACATATACGATTACAATTACAATAGTACCCGCTTTATCGTCTCTTTATTCAGAACCACGTACGGATGTTTTATCCGAAGAAGATTTCTAAAAATTTGATTGAAGAGGGGAAAGAAAAAATAGATACGAGAGAATAATGGATTCAAATACGTGATATAAACATAATATTCTTTGAGAAGAAACTTCAGTTTCCAGAATTAATGGCAAGCTCTAAAGTGAGTACTATTGAATAACTTGTATAATAACAGTAGTACTCGATAAAATTAAGATATGTTAATGTAAGAACTCCCTAAGTAACAATGAGAATGTCAAGATGAAGAAAAATGAATTCATCTATTGAGAAATATTATTAAACCGCGTTATTAAACCGAAACCATTTATCAAGATCATCGTTTTCTTTTCAAATAAAGATCTGAGGAAAATCCAGATGAAAAATCAACAGTGATTAGTTTCGACAGCCTTAAAATTACATTCATATTATAAACGATAAGAAACGAGATTCCGTTACATTTCTACGAGATTTTCATTTTGGGAAATGTTAAATTTAAAAAAAAAAAAGAATTATTAAAAAAATTGAATCTAATATATATCCAATGAACTATACTCAAACAAAATTCTTTCTTGTGATACAAAGATAGATCTAGTATCTTTAAATTTAGGATTCAATAAATAATTTTTCAAAAGAGTTATTGTTCAAATTAGAAAATCCATATTTGTGATATACAATCTATTATAGTATAAAACATTTTTTATTATATGTATGAACTATTTAGAAGTTTTTCGTGAATATAACCAATCGAAAAGCTTCAAAATTTATGCTATAAGAATTAATCAATCTTTGTCTCAAGATTAAAGAGAAAATTTTATTATCCTAATTATTAATTATCTTCGTGTTGTCTCGTTTGATCTAAAAATAATAATCATTTTACATAATGCATGCACTAATTACAAACGCCAAAATTGGAATCAATGCAAAGGATGCAAAAAAAAAAAAAAATACAAAGGAAATTGAGCATCTCGGGGTTAATCAAAGTCCTTCTCCTAAATTAAAACACCTTGACCTCATAAACGAGATCTCCATCAGATTTCTCCCAACGTCTAAAGAAAAACTGATCGAACTGAGGGAAATCTATATCGAATTGATATCAAATTGAGAAATTATAATATTCTGTACATATAAATCGAGTCCTAACTTAAACAATTATCGTTTTTCTTTTTAAAATTAGATTGATTGTAACGTAAATCAACGAAAAATCCTGTTGAAACAAAATTGCACGAACGAATTCGTAGTACGAATTTCAATGTGAATCATAAATACGTGCGCCATGGTGTGAAGTACAGCTTTCGAGATGGATCTCGATGAATCATTTTCATTTGCATTGAGCAACATGTCCTCGAAACATTTAAGTACATCGAACTAACAGCCATGTGCGGGAATATAATTACCAGACATTCATGATTTCGTTCGTTAACCTATTACAAAGTTTCCGATCGAACAACCTTCGACCATTTTATATCTGAGAAAGCTCGTGTAACGAAATTCATTGCTCGAATCATTGAACCGTCGGATGGTTGGAAACTTGAGTCATTTTTCACATTGAACGATGGATATGTATATATATGCAGGATTATCCTTGGACATATTTTAACCCCTTAATTACAATGCTTTGTAAAGAATATAATAAAGACACGTGGTATTATAATTAATTAATTATTTTCGTCATTGTAATTTCTATGAATTCGAAAATTACGATATTTTTAGATTGCAGATTTTTAGTGAAGCTAAAAATAAATTTGGATATTCAATTAATATATATACGTAGAAAATATATCGTGTTGTTCAAAATATAGTATTTGCAAAATACTAGTAATATTTTATTATGTAAATTTACTTATATAAAATTTGTGCTATGATATTATATAAAAAAATTTCTCATGTTTGTTTGACAAATTGTTATTGTTTATTTGAAAAAATTTTCTACAAAATGACAAAGAAGTTTTATTATTAATACTAATTAATCTTGTTTATAATTATTACAAATGCAAATAAAATTAACATTAAGAAGAAAAATATGTACAAAAATCCACAATCTGTTCAATATCAATAAAAATACGTAACTTATGGAATAATTATATAACATTTATTTTCGCTATTAATTGTTGTAAAAAAATTTTTCATCGACGTTTTCAAAGAAAAGAAAAAGATTTGAAAGTCAAGAGGTTAACGAATGCTATTTCAATGGAGAGGAATATTAAATGAGGAAGAAAATGGAAAGGATGATCTGAACGTCTCGATGGGAGACGTTCGAGAGGTGACACAATGATGAACTGGAAAATTGCTCGCTTAATGTTCTGCGTCTGATGTTCCCTCTAATTGATTTATCGTTAGATGAGAAACTGGCGGAGCACTCTATGCAAAGTGTCGATGGATCGATTGAGACTAAAACGCAAAAGAGCCAATATCTAAAGCTGCCGGCAGAAATTGCAATAGTTATTCGATAGCGAGTGTCGCATCTGGGGACCAGACACGACGTCGATGCATAGGATTATAAAAACTAACGAATAGATCTACTGCTCGAATTAAAGCACATAATTTAAGATATTAGAATATCTTATTTCTTCAATCAATCTGAAAGATAATGATAATAATCCCTTTCAGCATTAGAACTACCTATAATACACTTAAATGTATTACACGAATGATTAGAATTAAGATATTACGAAAATAAAATTGAAAGTACAACAAATTTGAAATTAATCAATTTCATTGATAATTTTAATATAATATAATATAATATAATATAATATAATGAATTCCTTTGAAAAATATATTTTATTTTATTCTTCGTGTATCGTTTCTTCGAATAATGAAAAAACTGACTTTCAATACAGTTGCTTTTTCAAATTTGAAAGATTGTGGAAAGAAGACAAAATTATAGAGAAATAAGATCGAACAACGAGATAATTTATTTTATTAATTAAATAAGAGAATAAACGCGAGTAATTTCACAATCGTCAGTGACGATAAAATTCCAATGGATTTTAATCTTTGCATCTGGCAGAAAGGAACAAAGAGCAACGACGTTCGAAAATATCAATTGTCGAACGGGTTGCCCTTTCTTGTCTCCACATTTGGAAGGAAAGATTAACGAGGCCAGTGAAACGGCTTCGTCTGTTGGCGACGACAAAAAAATTCTGCGGCTGAACGCTTAATGAATGCAGGTAGCCTTCAGAGGTCGAGGCATTGCGTACGGAAAAGCAACGAACTTCATCAAGGCTAACTACTTTGCCTATGTACAAAAGGCTTTCATATATACTTGTATATGGAACATAACCCTGTCTCATAGTACTCGGATATCGAAAAAAAAAAGGACGATTATATTAGTTCAAGCATATAAAAAATATCCAAAGAAATCGATTAACCGATCGTTTCCAATTTTTTCTAAAACGAGGAACCTTCAAAGTGGAAAATTCTAGATTTTACAGTAGTATATGAAATAATCGAATGAAAGATCATAATATTTTCAGATTTTTAAGATTCGTTAGTGACTCAACTTAGATGTAACATGTTTTCGAAAAATTATTATTTGAATATTACAATTAGTATATGCTTATGCAAATTCATATTTTCAAGATGATAAAAAGTGGAATTTAAAAAAAATTTTGTTTTTCTCGCATATTAAATATTGCACTGCGGATATTTTATAGGAAAGATTCAGGGATAAAGCGGATTATTTTTCAAAAATGAAACAAAAATGATTCGTACTTAAATCTTCATAGAGATTTTCTAAGTACAATCTTTTCAAATTGAAAACTTGCAACATTTTTTTCTAGATAGATATGCATTTTGTACATGTATACACTCTTAATTTCTTACAAATGCATAAACATATTCATTCTCAAAAATGAAATCAAGAATGATGCTTATCAAACAGTATCTAGTATCTCATTTTTCTTTATTTTCATTTTATAATCCTAGGGAACCCTAAACTTTCATATAGTGACAATTCGAAAAACACGTTTTCCCAATCGTATCTTCTACTTTTGTATAAGAGTGCGATATGCATATAATAGATTATATATCCATTTTAACCGATTATTATCCTTCTTTAATTTATCCAAATATTTAAACACGATATGTTGATGAAACGGCAAACATCCTGAGATGATGAATGAATTTCAAACGATATATTCAAACGATATTTTCGTGCTCAAGATTTCGACCAGGAATCGAGAAAAATTCGACGAGAAAACTCTTAAACTGCGTCAATTTCTTCTTCCTTCGAAGAATTTCAGGAATCGAAGAAGATGGAGACGTGAAAAAGAGAGAGAGAAATCAGAGAAAGAGAGAGAGACAAGCATCCTCTCTCCAACCTTTCGGATAGAATTATCCGAAGAAATCGGATTCATTTTCGATGAGAAGGGACTGTTCTCGCTATTCAAGTTGCATCACCATCACTAAAATTACGCTATACGTCAATGGAGTGTTCGACAGATGGGGAACACGTCACAATTGCGTCTAATATTCGCAATCAATTCGCCTCGCTTCTTATGGATGAGTAATATCTTATCGTCACGCGCGATCGAAAATCGTTACCCCTCACGAACTCGTGTTATCAGTCGCGTGTCACCGACAAAAGCAGCACACGTGTATCGATAAAACTCATAAAAGCTAGTGGCGTGCTAGTTCGTTTAATCTCGATGCAGGTAGAAAAATATTTACACCTATCTAGAGCGAGAATCGAAAGCGAGATCATCCCCTTATCATTCAGTTTGGCAAATATTATCTTCACTAATCGATCAACCCTCAACTTAATTGGTACTTTGGTAAATTGTCTTCTGTAAATTCGTTCTCCTGGAAAGGAAGAATTGAAGGAGCGAGTTTCGATGTTTCCTTTATTCGAAACGTTTTATTTAAAATTATGATTCCTAGGAAATTTATGCAAACATTGAGAGCTCTGTTCATCGTAATGGATCTTGAAAAGTAATGTAAACGTTTGAACGAATAACTTATCTGCGTCATTAATAAAGTTTCATTGGATATATTGATGTTATATCGCAAATATAATAAATATCGTTTCCAGTTGAGGGTTCAAATTGTTACTTACAAATATTGAAATATTGAAATATACATATTATACACACTTCTGATCAAATCATATAAATATATGTACATTTTAAGGATAAAAGGTTTTAAGATTGTACATGCTGATACATTCTATAATTACAATGATGAATATAAAACTTTTGAAATGACTATAATTTCACTTCTCCAAAATAGTTTTCTTTATAGAGAAAAAAAGAAAAACAAGAACAGAAACAGCAAGAGAAAGACACAAAAATATAAATTTGATTTTGTTAGATTTCAATACGTTATCGTCGTTGATTAATATTTTTTGTATAAAAAATTAAAATTTCTTTGTAAATCTGAAACATGATACGAATTAAATAAATAGATAAAATTATTCCCCCAAGAAAATTCGAAAAACAAATTATTATAATTAATCTATATTTCCAACAAGCGTAAAATAAAACTTCGAAATCTTATGTAATTCAATTCCTAAACTCTATATCACACATCAGACAGAGGAATACGTCTAAAGCTGTGTTCAGCACAACAATCTTGTATCATCTCGTTCAAAACGACAATCTTGTAATGCGACATCAATCATCTCATATTTATTTTAGTCATTGTTATTCTTTATGTCATATATGTATCATCATGGAAAATTTTCTATACTCATATCAATATCAATCTAACAATCTTTCTGCACGCATCTATCTTCCAAACAATTCAATAACGAAACCCGTCATCTGATTTCAATCGAATAACTAATATCTTCTCAAAAAAAATTATTAATTTTAATCTTCAAGAATAGTTTATCTAAATCAATTATCAAGTCACATTATATACAAGAAGATAGCTTCTTTGAAAAAGCACCAGCTCGTGAAACTTAGTTCACATTTGACAGAAGAAAAATTAATTGTACAGATGCAATATTATAATAAAATTCTGATTTTTCTCAAAAAGCGATTTTGTTTCGTTTTCACATGTCGAAACTTGAAAATCAAATACATAATTTTAACATATATGTATCTGGCTTCTTGCATAATTCGATAGTCAGCTTTAACGCTTATCTGCCTGATGTCAAGTTCAACGAAAGTAAACTTCTTTGAGAATGCAACCACGTCTCAACGAAATGATATTTCTGATTGGTTTGAACGTCTGATGGACGAAACTATTTTAAACATAAGGTCAGCTACTTGATACACAAAAATAATTGGCCACACATTGAATATTTGTTACAACATCTTAAAATTGTGCATCGATCAAGAAGGAAGTAATATTTATTCTTATTATAAATATTTGTTACGAGTAGTACTATTCGAGCTTTCTCTCATGATTCCTCGAACTATAAAACTTTTCTTACACGCTTCTTCAGATTATTCGATTCATCATAGAATTTAGATTTAAAGAAATAAAAAAAAAAGATATCATCAAAACCAATTAAATGTAAAGCGACAATGTATAGCATGTCACAATTTTCGTTACAAATCTACTAAATCTAAATTATCAGAAATATGCCCCATATTTATTACGAATACTCAAATTCCAAGTACCCTATATATTGAAAATCCTAATATCGTGAAAAATAGAAGTGAAAAAATGAAATGCTCAGAAATGGCCGAATGATACTTTTGCTACCAATTGTATACATACGCTTGCAATTTCTCTATGAGAATATGTCACGGGGGAGGGGGAAGGGGAGGGGACGACATTTGGTCCCATAAACCAAGAGGCACGCAACGTATACGAATAACGTGGCTAATCGTGGTGATCCCCTACGTGTTAAATTAGAGGGCGGATCGAAACTTTGTTGCTCGCTAATGAGCATCACTGGAAGCAACACGAGATAACGCGGTTTTATTCTCGTCGAAAGCGTCGAGAGTGACTATCTATAGTATATCAAGACGAGCGGTGATAACATCTGAGAAGCAGAAACACTATCGTGAGCACAGCCACAGATGAGGAACGCCGGCTGAGGAGGGCCGACGATTAATTTACTACGGATGGTCCTTCTTTGCGCGCTTGATAACGCGCTGTTTTGTGTCAAATGAGTCCGGGATTACTTCTCGAGAGCTGGATCGAATCATCTTGTGCTTGATATAAAAAGGAAAAGGAAAAAAAGAAAAAAAAAAAAAAAGACACGATTTCTTCTCTCCCATCCCCACCCCCTTGGTTAGGCATTGCTCGAGTGGAAAATAGATTTCATCGCGTAATTCCAGGGATAAAAAAAGGGTAGTTTTGAATTGCATACAATAAAATTGGTTCGAGCTTGGGGGGAGGAGGGGAGAGAGGTGGTTCTTACGAATTTCAATTTTCACGAGAACGACAATTTCACGGGATTTTATCGAGGCAAAAGTTGTTCTGCCACTTTTTTTTTTTTCCTTTTCTTTTTTTTTTTTTTTTTCTTATATAATTTTCCTGTTTTATAACGTGAAAATGAAAAGATTTTCTGTGAAGTAAAGAACTTAAGAGTTAATTGAATTTTATTTACGGAACTATGATACTCTTGATTAAAATAGACTCTCGTCTCGAAATTTTTTGTTTCACAATTTAATAAAATAAATTATTAAATTGTACACGATAATGGGATATTGGACTGGATATTAACTGATCAAAAAGATTGATAATTGCTGCTTGATTAATCTCGAAAGAGTTAAAACAATACGAAGAGATAGAACTATTAATAATAAACGCGATCGATGCGAATTCAAAGTCTAATTCCAATTTCCTTTACGATAAAATTATGAAGCCACTGACTATTATATATCTTACAAAGTACACTGTGCGAAGCATAATGATGTCACAATTACATTTGTAACTCGAAATGCGTTTCACATCGCGGATGAAACACTCGAAAGCGGGCCGAAACGATGAGCAAAATCCTATCTACAGGGTTCACTCCATTACATAATATAAAACGTGCTCCACGTGCGAACGATTCAAATCTCTTTGAATTTCCGTTTCTCCGATCCTAATTATCACGCTAAACACTTCCGTTCCTTTTGAGTTTCACAGTTTCCACATTTGTCTAAGTACCGAAATGAAAGGCGATGCACGTCGACCATGAAACAAAACGATTCAGAATCATAGAAATATAAATCGCGATCGAATTCTCTCCGATCGAAAAAGATGAAATGAGATCGTGTGCAACGATAACGAACGAATGTTGAGATATTAAGAAGAAATGGTATACATAAATCGTTGGAAAAGAGAAAAAAATGTCGTATCCTTTGAAAAAGAAAAGTCACACCGACGCTTTTCCAACAATCCAACAACTCGTTTCGTAAGAGATCCAAAGGATTGATCTCGATGAATATATATATATATATATATATAT
>NW_006263463.1:501397-507788 GCF_000469605.1 Apis dorsata
ATAAATTGCAATTTCTACGAATTTTCTTCGTGGCATTCAATGTTTTTACGTAATTCGAGATTTTAATGAAAAGGAGTTATAAAACGCTCAAGCATTGATCTAATAAAATTGATAGTGCTATATACAGAGAGAAAGGTTTTTTTTTTTCTTTTGAAAGTGACATCGTTTTCCAATTCGAAAAAATTTGAAACGAGAGGAAGAGTCGAATTAAAATTAAAACCATTGATTGTAATTACAAAAATTCGATGCAAATTAATTAATTCTGTTCTGTGTACTCGTGAATCGATTTTGATTGGTTAATTGCCAAATTGATTGTCAAATATCTATTTGGATTATACGTGTAAAAAATTCCTATGCTGATTAATAAAAATATATATTGTACATTCTTTGTTCAAAAGTGCGATATGTAATTAAGAAAACGACAGAAATCATCATCGTTCTATTCATCACGAGAGAAATATTGCAGCAATAAATGTGAAACGGAACTTTTATTGATAAGCCAATATCATAGTTTACGAAGTTCTTTTTAAAAAAAAAAAAAAATTATTTCACGATTCGTTTAATAATGTAATGTAAGATATCTCTGAAGAATAATACACTACATGGTTACTAGCATGCTCTCATCTTGTTTCAAAGTACATAAATTGATCGTTAATAGCCCAATCGTAACTTTTATGAGAGTAGTTGTCATAGACGTTCTATGTCATATTGCTTCGCTCTTTAAGATTATTATTCCCTCTCGTCATCTCCTTCTCTTTTTACTTCTTCCTCTTTCCTATTCCTCGTTCCTATTTCTCAACGATTTCACACGTCTCCTTATAATTAATTACACGTAACGAAATTTATCTATCTTCCTTGATTTTATCCAAACTTGATTTTTATAATTGTAAAAAAAATTTCAGAACATCGACATTGTAACATAAAAGACAAAGAATTAAATTTGAATTCTATTTGTTATTTCGTAAAAATCTGTCTATTTTTTTTATGGAAATATCCACTCAAAATTTATATGATCGACGATATTTTATCACGAGAAAAATGGAGAAGATAAATCAATAAGACAAAATATATTATATTTCTGATCTAATCGAAGAAAAAATATTGAAGATTATATTATTTCAAGAAAGAAGAACATGCTGACAAAATTGATATAATAAATTATCAAAAGATAATTCATAATAATTATTCCAAACACGAATGTGGAGCAAGAGTCTTTTAATTTATCATTTTATAAATGTTCCTATGGATTTGACGAATTAAATGCGCAATGCTCATCGATTTTCAAATCCCTGAAGAATAAATGACGAAGTTAATGTCAATTGCCGTGTTGCATTTGCTAGTTAATAAAATTATAATGATAGGAAAATTTCCAAGTCTATGTATTCCGCCGATGTTCTATCATAGTCGTCCGTATATTATCGAGTGCTCTCTTAACCCCTATCCTCTTTCCTTCTTCATTGATTCATTTATTAAAACGTTGACAATGGTTCGTCTGTTGCACGGAGGAGGGAAAGAATCACTCCTACGTGCACATGTGTGTGCATATTTCATGAATATCGAATTTATTAATTCGAACCTGAACTCGTCTCGACCAAACTTGACATTTCATGTTCAATATTCACTCCTCGTGCTTCGTTCTAGGGACTACGTTTGACGTTTCGGAACATTATTACTGTTGCGGTGAAATATAAAACTACAAAAGTATCGGTGAATGATTCATATGTATTTCTAAAATGGGCTCTGTCTGCCGATCTTTTCGTGATGTTCCAATTTTAATTTTATTTCTCCTGTCTTCGAATGATAAAAATAATATTTTTCTTTATTTTTTGATATAAATAAATTGCAATTGTAAATAGAAAGTACATTGGAATAAATTAATGAAATTATGATATTATGATTTTAAGAAGAATAAGAGGAACATCGAGAAAATAATGATAGATGTCGCGTTTAATTCTGATAATAAAATTTTAAGAATTTGAATATTAATAAAACGTGTTAAATCGCGTTTTAATTTAGATTGTTTTCGAAGCATCTGATATGCGTTTTATATATTTCGAAAATGATTCAAATTTAATACATATATTTTTTTAAAAATATATTCTTTTCGAAGAAATATCAAGAATTAATATTACACCATATTTAATAAGTTTTTTTGTATAATACACGTAACAAAATATTATTAAAAATAATATTTAAATTAAAAATAATTGGAAAAATGTGTTTCTAAATGAATCAAAAGAATAAATCTACTATCAAAATTATAATAAGATTTGTTGAAATTCTAAAAGTAATTTACTAAAAAAATAAAATTATTCTGAAGAAATACGTTTTTTAAAAGTTGATATCGTTGAGTTACAGGTAAACATAGTAATAGCAATAGATTAGATTAAATTCTTGTTAACTTTTTCTTTAACTTTTATTCTATACATTTTGCAACAGATATCACTGATAATATTTATCACAAAAAGTAGAGAATACAAATTAAAACAAAGTTAAATGAAATAAAAATGAATGTTAATGAATTTAATGAATTAAACTCAACTTAAGCTACTTATTGAGTCCATGTATGAACCAACGACACTTATTATAAATTAAAATCTAAAATTGGAATTTATAATCCTACCTAGTACGTGAGAAAAAATAAATTTATTTTAAATTGCCTCGAGCTGTAATTCGAATTTAATATTAAGACTTAACAAAAATGTATTAAAACAGAATAATTTTCACTATCCTGATCATCGATAGAATCGAAACAGCTAACTTGAAACCTTTAAACAAGTTACTTATTCGAATTATTCTTCTTTCTACGTAGTATCTCGATAAGAAACACTATGTGGAAGCAGAAATATTACGATTGTTCTGCTGTATGCAACGATATTAATGGGCATCGAAGGCAAAGCGTTACATGACAGTGGATGAAACAATAAAATAACGCAATTGACCGCTTTCCATGAGCGGAATTGCACTTGATCTGCGTTCAATAAATAATTAATTCCAATTCGAGAACGTAAGAACAACAGACGGAAAGTAACCATCGGCACATACGTACACATACTACATAAGTCTCTAAGACCACTTCCATCGATGTATTATATCCTTGTAATAGTAAGCGCGATATCGAATGTGATATTCAATATCATCTTTCTTTTCTATTTTATAGCTGTTTATACTATTTATCCGCGTATTAAATATCATTTCAATCATAAGTTTATAACATCGTATATTTATAATCAATGATATAATATAATAAAAATCATTAATACATAATTATTGAATTGAAAAAACTTTTGAACGTATATTCAATATTATTTTATACTTTCCATGCGAAACGAAATTTGTATTGTAAAAATTCTCGTAAACATTGGGGGAAAAAAAATAATAAAAATTAATGGATATATTGATTAAATATATAAATTCTTATAAAAATAACGAAGCCATGATTAATATGATAGAATTTTCCATTAAATTATTATTATTTTTAAATCCTCGAAATGAAAATACTTTAATAATAGAATAATTCAATTAAAAATATAATATAAGCTACATTAAATAAAATAATATATATACAAATTCTTTCTCTACAAAAATAATTCTTCCACGAAAGAAAAAAAATTATTGCACACAAATTTCGCACATATTTAAAATAAATGCGAAGTGATCTCGAACTTACAACTCCTCATAATATATATACATGCTTATATATTTTTGTGCGTTCACGATTTTCTTCTCGAATTCGTTAAATTAATTTCTTTAATTCATTTACGAAATTATCCGACCACCGAATTTTCGTTCCATCATAAACTTGTTGTTACGAGGGAAAAGGGAGATAGAATTCCTAGGTGGTTAATAACGAGTCCTAAAATAGGTCCTTCCCTTAGCCGACGAGCACAATCATCCAAAGAGATAGCAGACAAAGGACAAACGTAAAGTACTAAACACAATGGGGGGAACAAAGTATTATTACCAGAATGCATGCGTTTGTAACGGATGCAATTTACCATTTACGATATAAACTCGAACGAAGATGCTTTCGATATGATTACGTAAGTATTTATACGTGCGAATATTTAAAATTATATCATATTCACACGTATCTGATGGAACGATTGCGTAACGATTGTTCATTGAATCAGGAGAGATAATTTATTTATGAATAGTATTGTGGAGAAATATCGAATCGAAGAAGAAATTGGAAAACGAATAATGTTACTTACAAAGAGATCCGACACGTAATCGAAAACGACTTAACGAGGATATCCCGTGAAAAATATTCACGGAAAATAATTGCTTAACACAGGAAAATTACAATAATTACCACTAGTATATATAATGCGATTTTAAACGATTATTTACAGCTAATATTCACAAAGGATCGTATACCGTACGTGCTGTTTGTTTGTTAAAGAATTATCCAAATAGAAAAAAGACCTGTACAACAACTTTTATTAAATGAACACGATTCAACTTCTGTTATTCTCCGGAAATAAATATTATTCCGAATTTGCATTGGCATCGCATTAAGACGTTATAATCTGCAATCACTCGAATAGAAGCTATTTTATCGTATCCACAGAAGCCAGGAATGGAGGAGGTCTTATCTTTTCAAATCCTGTGATAAAGCTTAGATGATTAGCCTTTTGTAGTTATTCTAGGTCAGTTAAAAGCAATTGATCAGATATGACCTATCACACAAAACACGATATGAAATTTCATTTTCATGCATTTAAAGTTATCTCATTCATAACAATTTTTTTTGATACTCGATTGAAAATTTTTGATAGCGCGTCACTTGATCACAATCAAATGAAATCAAGAAACGTAGGAATAACTTTCTGCTAAGAACGTTTAAATATGTAAAACTAAAACTACTTTTAAAAATTTTTAAAAGACTAGATCCTGCTATCCCTTTCCCTTATATAAATTTAAATATCCGAAGCAATACAATAAATTTAGCACATCCAAATAAATATTATTAGACGATGTTCTTGCACGAATTGTAGCAATTAATTTGAAATATAGAATAAAATGGATTTGCATCCATTTTATCCAAATGATTTAAGAAAAGAGTTTCTTTTTTTCCTTTTTCTTGAACATCAAAAAAGAAAAAAAATTGAATAAGAAAACTATGCGAAAAACTAACTATCTTATGATTTTTCAAACTCGAAATTTAGAAAAAGGATGACGTGATGTGTGGTCGTGTGATATCGTCACATTAAAAAACATTTCAATTTATATATATATGGATCGAACGACAACCAAAATCGGACGATTTAAAATTATATCATATCTCGGTCGTGCAATTTCTTGCCAAAGACTTTATGTTTCTTTGTTCAAACCAAGCCTATCTTCGTTTTTTTATTCGACCAATACTGCAGCACGAACGAATAAATGAACTGCATATGTATGCTTAAAGTAATACACATCCTAGAAGTCACGAACGCGGCAAAAAAGGATATATAAATAGATGTTCTTTTGCCTATACGATTTGTGCTTGCATTATACTGCAACGTGCTTGTTTGCTGCACGAGTAACAGAATTTCATGTTCTTTCTAGCTTTAAGAAGAAATTCTTTGTGAATTTTCGAGAATTCGTAATAATCATTAATTACATCCTTGTTGAAAAAGAATTTCGAATTTATAAAAATGATATGCAAATACGAGCACGTTCAAAGCAAAGAAAGTAAGTCTCGTAATATATATAAATATAATTCGACTTGTGTTACCCGTTAAGTTTCTCCTTTCCCCGTTCAGCCATTCTCTTTCTAGTTGCAACTTCGATCGTTAAGTTTCATCTCACTTGAAAAGAGGACGAATTTGAACAAAAGTGGGAACTGCAGTAGTCGCCCAATGTTATCATAAATTTATCTGCGTCTCCTTTCTTTCTCTTTCATTCTCTCTGTTGCTTTCTTGTTCTCGCAACGATTAGATCAAGCTATCAAAATCAAATCGATACAACACCCCTCGTGTTTTCAATGACTTCGTGCTAACATTCAATTGTACAATTCTTTTCTATCATGCAACGATTGACAACTCTTTGGATTCGATTATGTCACAAGCCAATAGAAGAAACTTTCGTAATATCATATCGTAATATGTACGCATACACAGTGTATGTATTTTTTAACGAAGTTATGCGTGTGTTGGACTTTCTCGTGCGTGTTTCATCGTAAAATCGATTCTCATTATGCGCTATCGATGCGTGTCCAATCGTCGACGGTCAGGGCTCGTCGTTGGTATTGATATTTCTTTGATTCTCGTGTTTCTCGCGTTTCTTATATTTGATCATCGAATTTCAATACCGTCAAGATATGATGCCGTAAAATATCTTGTATGCTCGATCTCGGAAAGAAGTTTTAATCGATCTAAAAAAAAAAAAAAAAAGAAAAGAAAAT
>NW_006263463.1:507981-509377 GCF_000469605.1 Apis dorsata
TCGCTGTCATTTACTACTGCTGCTGTTGCTGTTCTATAATACATTTCATTATCTTATTCTTTTATTCTCTTCCGTTTAATCATTTATTTGTTTGTTTTTTTTTTCTTCTTTTTCCATGATTTGTTTCTTTGAATAATTTTCTCACGATTTCATTTTTCACGCTTCTATATATATATATATATATATATATATAGATATATCATTTAATGAAATTTCATTTCACGTTCTACACGCGCAATTTCCTTTGGCCATCTCGCGCGTGTGCATCGTTCATTTTTCTCTTTCCTCTTGCACGAATACAGGATTGTCCACACGTTTACATTCTGTACTAAAAGTGCAGCTCTATATAAAAGATAACGTTGCTTCTTTTGCGCACAGCAACTTAAGGCGATATAATTATATATGAATACTCTTATAATGTATCTATGTACGAACGCCAGTGGTCCTCTATTAAAAACGTTCCAAAAATGAATTCCTATTTTACTCGTACTCCGTCGATCGTATTTTCACAATTATTATTCTCTCTCTCTCTCTCTCGCTCGCTCGCTTTCTCTCTCTCTCTCTCTTTCTCTCTTTCGCTCGCTCGCTCACTCGCTCTCATTCTCTCTTTCACTCTTATTCTTGCTTCTTTCTTTTTCTGTATTATTTATGTAAAGTACAATAATTCAACAACGAGCATCTGTAGCCAGTATATAACGAGTATTTTTTTCATTTTTTCTTTTAATAAGATTTGATATATTATAATATAAGAATCTACGTTTCTTTCTCTCCCTCTTATTCTCTCATTCTTTCTCTCTCTTTCTCTCTCTCGCGCATTCTGTTTCTCTCTCATTATCTCTTTGTTTCTTTCAAATGGTGTCCACATTAAACGATCGATGAAAAACGAGTCGTATATAAATATTACTCCAGCGGAATAATCATGTGACGACTAGCTGCTATAATATAAACACGATTCATATCGTGGCAAAAATTTTTCCTCAACAAGAATGAAGAGAAGATGCTCGTAGACAAATAGATAATAATGCATGGCATGATTATTGGTGTATATTATATCCTTTTCTATCGAAAAGTCTTTTTTTTTTTTGTATGTGCTAAAAGAGGCAGAATGGTGGAGAAGAGGGGCGTGGTGTAAAAGGGGATTGGGAAACATTCATAAAGAGTATATAGCAACACTATATGTACAAAATAATTCCAGCAAAAATGACGTTTTTCCATATTAATAATAATTATCGAGAATAATTTTTACACCCGCCTTCTCCGCTAAACCGGATAATAAAGCCATCTTAGGGAACACACACATATACGTATATACTATATATCGTCACCCTCATACCTCAATATGTCAGTTATATACTTGATTGGGAGAGAGAAAAAAAAAAAAAAAAAAAAAAAAAAA
>NW_006263463.1:509746-515946 GCF_000469605.1 Apis dorsata
TGACGGTACCGATGAGAATTGTGATGTGTGTGAGTGTATGCTATGTATATTTATATATGATATCTGTTAATGTAATATATTGTAATTTTTTTTCAATATATTATATCTATTTGTTTATCTCTTATGCTCCCTTTCTTTTTATCGATTGAACGGGGGGATTCATCGTATTTTCTTTGTATATTATCCTTTCCGTTTCCATTCTTTTCAGAGATTCGATCACAAAATAAATCGCAAAATCTGCCATCTGTTTTTTATATATTTATCTTCCTTACTTTTTTTTCTTTTTGGTCATTCTTCTAACCATCTTCCTTCTGTACATTATTGTACCGAGCGTACTCGCAAACGCACACAATCATACATGTGCATGCACACACACGTACACGCTTTCTTCCCATCTTGCATACATATAATACATTCTTTCATTTACACTATCTTTCTTACACTCTTTCGTGCTCTCTCTCTCTTTCTCTCTGTCGCTCTCGCTCTCTCTTACTCTCTCCTAATATTACTGTCTCTCTCCTTACTTCATCTATCTTTTTCGCTCGAAGAAAAGCGAGCAATGAGCGACAAACCATCGCATATGAATGCATACACGACACATATATCCATCTTGAATCAATATGGGAATTCAAAATTCGGCGAATTCCTTGGCGCACTTCTCCGTCAGTGAAATCCTAAGTGTCTCCTCTTCATAATCGTCGAAATTGCTCGTGTCTCCTGGCCCTTTACATTTTGGTATGAATGGGGCCTCGATTTTCTTTTGGAAGACAGCTATCCAATCGGTACTGGCGAACCACTTGTGACCCTTGATATCGTTTACACCAGCCTTCAAATTCCCATACCTTTTGGTAAGATCAACTTGTAGCAAGTTACGTAGTAAGTCTTTCAAATCGGATCCGAAATGAGACGGAAATCGTGGTTTTCCGCTAACAATCTTCTCATAAATTTGAATTGGTTGATCAGCAAAGAACGGTGGATAACCGGCAGCCATCTCATAGACAAGCACACCAAGCGCCCACCAATCTACAGCTTTATTATAACCTTTGCTGAGAATTATTTCAGGCGCGAGATATTCTGGCGTACCGCACAAGGTCCATGTTCTACCCTGTACCCTTTTAGCGAAACCAAAATCTGTGACTTTTAAATAGCCTTGTGAATCGATTAACAGATTTTCTGGCTTGAGGTCCCTATAGATTAAGTCGAGGTAGTGAAGATACTCAAACGCTAATACGATTTGTGCCGCGTAAAAGCGCGAGTGTGGTTCCGAAAAACGACCAACCTTTCGTAGATGGCTGAACATTTCGCCTCCCGGCACATATTCGAGAACCATGTAAAGGTAAGAATTATCCTTGAAGTGAAATCGCAAGGACACCAAAAATGGAAAGCTAATCGCTTGCAATATTCTTTTTTCATTAAGCGTGTGTTCGACTTGCTTAAGTTTCACGACTTTTTGCTTATCGAGTATCTTCATGGCGTAATATTCCCCAGTTGGTTTATGTTGCACTATCATGACACGACCGAACGAGCCAGTACCGAGTGTCTTGATCCGCTCGAAATCATCGAGGCCAGCAGTGTTCGTCGGGTTTCTTTTCCACTTGTCCTCGAACTCTTTCTTTGCCTTGTCAAGAAACTCCTTGACGCTCTCAGCAGCGTCAACCTTTTTGTTTGCAGTCGCGGCATTGTTGCCCATCTTAGCAGCCGCGCTTGTACCCGAGCCTGCCAGGGCTCTATACAGCTCGAGAAGTTCCAGAAGACCGCGTCTTCGTTTTCGTTTTCGTTTGTCCTCTTCCGTAGCTGAGCCTATCAAGGCCCCACCAAACTCCAGTCTTTTCGAAATTGTTATTATTTCCTATGTTTCCCTTTATTATACTCACTCTTATTGTTACCGACGGTCTTCAATAGTCTTTATCCGATACTCGTCAATGCTGGCCCTATGAGACCTATACGTCCGAAAGGGCACTCACACTTATGCAAGAACTGGGCACACGCGCACACTGCACGATGGATACACTCGTACCAATAGCAGACTACCCCTTTCTTTTTTTTTAATTTAATTCACTTAACCGCAATTTTTCACACTCGGTTCGAAACTTAGTAGTTCCTTAATTGTATGACAAAGTAAGACCGAGCGATTTCGCGCGGAAAAATGGGTCAGCATTAATCCTCGTCCGTACCTCGCGCCATCTTTCCTGTCAATCGTACTAGCCCGTCGTTGTCGTCGTCTACTAGAGCTGTCTCAGTCTTTCTTTTCTTATCCTTCTCTCTTTATTTCTACTTTGACTTGTATTCTCATGCACTATAAACGTCTTTCTCCGATGTGTTTGTCTTTCTTTGACAAATCAAAACACTAAACACTAGTTCTCAAAATAGTAGGAACCGAATGACAAAATTGCAGGTCAGAAACAATAGTTTAAACAAGGGTCGATAAAGCGAGAAAACAACGTCGGTTTCGATCGCTCTCAACCCTTGAAATACTTGCGAAACGTCGTCTGCTCAACTTGCACAGTACGCACACACAAATTTTGAACGTATTAAATGAACATCGCGAACGAATGTGTATCGCGTCTTCTCGCGATAGAAAATAAATTACGCGCTATCGCACTAACACACAAAATTCTTTTACTATAATCGCGGATTGATTTTAAGCTCTTAAAACGAAGCAGGCGGCGGTAGCAGAGACAGTCGGTACCGTTCCTAAAGATGGCGACGCGGCTCGCTCCACTTGTTCGTTCGGGATTTCGCACGGATGCGAAAGTGACGAAGTGCCGCTCTACGAAGCAAGAGAGCTACTGTACTGCACAGATCAGCTATTGCTTTGACTTATCGCCGGTAGATGTAGCACTAGAAAATTTAACGATACTCTTGACAGGTGCTGCCACCAAACGAAAGCGTTGACGTACTTTAAATTTAAAGGAACTTCTTTTTCACTTCTAAAATCAAGGTTTTCATTTTGAATCGTGAAATATTTTGTACAATTGTTTATATAAAAATTAAAGTTTCAATTCTTTAAGTTATCAAAAAAGAAATTATGATATACAAATAATTGTGATTACAAATAATTTATTAGATTGAAATTTATTTATTTAACATATTATTAAATAAAACTATACTTAATAATTTGATAAAATAATTAAACAACTTTTAATTTATTGTATTATTTGATTACTTTATGATTATAAAGTAAATTTAAAATTTAGTTAAATCATATGAATATATACATGATAGTTTGTTAATTCAGTCTTTACAAAATTATATAAATTTGTATTATTTTTATAAATATTAAATATTGTTTATATAATATGAATAATAATGAAACCTGCTTTTCTTAACATATAGAATTATTTTATTTCAATAACATTAATAAATTTCTTTTTTCTAATAATTTAAAAAAATTTAAATGTTACATGTGTAAAACTATTTTTACAATATATTTTTTTTTCTAATATTTTATTTGATTAATATATATTATAGTTATTTTAATACAAATCACTATTGTGTTAAGTTTATCATCAATTCGGTAATTTCATTGCTATTAATAATAATCGACCTGTTTTGTGGTATTGAACCGTGGTAGTACGTACACGGAAGGTTGAATACTCGCTGACCTGTGATAATCCTTTGGCGATTAGTTTCTAACTGTAGATAGGCATATAGGCACAATTTTAGAGCGGCAGATACGGTCGAGAAAGCTAGGTGGAGTCGGTGGAGGACGGGACGAACCGGTTACAATCAAGTCAAAAAGGTACGATCAGGTCAGACCTTTTAGATATATACAAAATTTTTGCGTATAATCTTGCTAATACATTGTTAAATTAAATAAAAGTACAACAAAATATATGTCTATTAAAATTGCGCTTACAAATATATTTCTTGTATTAATTTCAATTTATTTCTACCCTATAGGATGCGCGCGACCACGCGTTCTATTGATTCCATGACCTGAAGCTGAAAGTGATGTGCCAATTTGTGGAAGGAAAGTAGCAAAATCAAGATTCAGCTTATACCATCTTTTCTTTTTAAAAATTTCTGTATATAGAATTTCTTGATGAAGTTAAATCACTAATAATAATAAAAGAATGTATTTAATATTAAAAAAATTTATAAATTTTGAAAATTTTATATGTATATACATATATATATATATTGATATATATAACATTAATATAAAAACATGATATAAATTATTATTTTTATACATGTATTTATTGTATATTTATATATGTATTTATATATTTATACATATATTTCTTATAAATTTTTTATTCTTCTATATTTTTTTTTATAATGCGTAAAATTAACGAGACATGTATGATAATCTATATCATAATGCCTAAGAACGCATCAAGAAAAGTGGGAATTTAGTCCAGTGAAATGAAAATTTAGATGCGTGGATGCTATCTTTAGTTTGACACTGCAAAGCCAGTGAAAATATAGGTTACTGTCATCGAAATAGCTTGTGGCTGAAACTTCCACTGACCCACTAAAACGAAATTTAATTTTACCAAGTAATGCTGTATGTCACCAATTACATAGTTATTTCTGATAATAAAATATAATAAAATATCTTTGAATATTAAAAAAGTTCTATATCTATATTAAAGTACATATCAAAATATGTTCATATATAGATATATCTTTTAAATAAATTACTATTAAAAATAATTTCATTATAAATAGATAAATACAATTTTATTTTATGTGTATTTTTATATATGTATTAAAAAAATAAATATTTATTCGCTTCATATCATAAATAGAAATTAAAAAATATTATTGCATATTTCTTTCTTTATGGAAAGTTTCATTGAAAATCTAACTCAATCTAGCATGAATGTATCTTCAAGTGTTTTATTGTATGAAAAATATTCAAAAAGCATCTGCTTCACACATCTTCACCTGCATTGCATTCATAGCAGCTGCTTGGTGTTATCTTCATGCTTACGTAGACTCTGGCACGTGGCATATACGGAAGAGTAAAATATATTTCTTGATAGATTAAATTAATACGTTCGTATAATTTTTGCAAATATGAATATTGATAAATTATTGAATATATATTAATTTGCATAGAATTATAAAAAAATATTTTCCTCAATTTTCAAAATTACATTAAAAATATTAAAGACATTGATAAAATTACAGATAATTAGTAAATTATAGATAGTATTGTTTTATATGAAGTTTCTACAATATCATACAATACATTTTAGAATCATATACTTAATCTACTTTCTTTTTTTCTTATATAAAAAGAAAATAAAATTACATACAAATATTAATATTATATTTATAAGTAATATAATATATATATACATATATATACATATAGTATATATGTATATAATCATATTTATATATGCGTGCACATACATACATAATATATGAAAATTTAAATAATATGTATTACATAAAATTATTGAAAATTAATGTATCTATTGTAAAGATATTTATTACCTCATCGTGAGTTAAGTCTTACTTCTATCTAAATTCTTTGCAAAACTTTTAAGATTAAAATCATAATAAAACACAAAACAAAAAAAATGATTTTACTATTTCATAATAAAGGCAACCTGTAACATGGACGTACATAAATGCAGCAAAGCCTTTCAGACGAGTGCGTGGATCAACCTGAAAGCATCGCGCACCTTTTAATATACACCGGAAATGGAACCATACGCGAAACTTCTAGAACTTTCTGCAGTTTGTTTCCATTTATATCTTGTATATTATCCTTAGTACACATGAAATTTCATTAGAATCTAATCAATGTTATAAATCACACATAAAATTTAATTGTCATTATTTTAAAAACGATATAGTGTTAAATACATGTTTCTCAACAATACATTCACCAGCGCCGGAAGCGCGGGGATTTTTTATGAGTTTCGTAAGACAAGATTCAATTGGTCAGTTGTTATTTGGAGGGGCATTAACAATGCGGTAGTGGCGAAGCTACCATTACTACGAATCTAAAACTACATAACCGTTGACAGCTTTAATTAAATATATTATATTTCACATATATCATACCTTTTTTTTAAAAGAAAATAGAAGTAATAACGATTTTATTTTTATTAGGTATTTATTAAAATTTCAATATATTTTACGAGAAATTTCGTTGAACTATGCTGTATTAATGATTAAAATATAGCGGCAAATTTATATATATATATATATATATATATATATATTGTGAAATT
>NW_006263463.1:515954-517567 GCF_000469605.1 Apis dorsata
ATTATTGATAATATCATTTTATAGATATTTTAAAGGAAATTTTTTTTTTACGAATGATATCAACAATTTTTTATTATTTTAAAATTGTATTTATAGTAAATATACATATAAGAGATTGATCAATGCGCCATCTGTAAACGAGCGGGAAAGAAAAGTGTTTGAAGGCCGCCGGCCTGCCGGCCGGGCCGAGTAACTCGGGTCTCGAGCGAATCAGTGTGCGAGTCTCTGCCATTTGCGCGTCGGTACGCGGCTACGCGGCAGTAGTGATACCAGAATTCTACGTCTGCTTACCGGTGCGTAGAAAACGCAAGCCTTATTAAGTGCGTTTTGTATCTAAGTGCTTTATCGATCACACGATTAAATTAATCAACATGGCGGATACAGAAACTAAGTAAGTATTACAGATTTTTTTTATTGATCTATTGTAAGAAAATCACACATATTTTCATCGAATGCTTTTGTTATATTTCTTTACCGAATACAGTAACAATGGATCAACAATATAATCGTTTCATAATCTTCATTATTCATCTGTTTTAAACTCAAATTGAAACCAATATTCTTGTTTTGATAATTTTATTTGCATCATAGTTGATTGTATACTTTTGAAAGCGTACGTAGTACTTATGTATAACCACGAGAAAGGGACAACGGAGAGGGGATACTCTCTCTCTACATGATATTCTCAGCTTGATTTGTAAGGCGCGTTACGTTCTCAGGATTACCTGCTTTTACCATGACATGTGCTCTACTTGCAGAGCCGCTTTTCTGGCGGCATCGTTTACCTTTTATTTTTCCCCACTTGTAGCTTCAACTATATGAGAGTAACCAACTACAATATGCATTTATTTGTTATTAATATTTATTTTTCATGAATATTTCAATCATGATATTTCATTATTATTTATTTAGTATTAAAACAATTTTTATTTATATAATTTTTAATATTTTTATAAATGTAACGAATAAATATAACTGCAACTCAGAATGTTTTATAATATAAAATTGTAATTTTTTAATGTTAACAATAATTTGAACATTTTTACATAAACAAGGGTGATTTTGATTATTCATACATAAAAAATAGTAGAAATATTTTATGGATGATTGTACACGCATCTTAAAAAGAAAATGGACAACGTATCGATCTGCCCTCTCTTACCGACTAAACGTCGAAAATACTGGTATTTTACTTTTCACTTCACATTTTTAAGACAAAATATATAATGTTTGTAATAATAAACATCGGTGCTATTTAGGTTTATTTAAGTTCCAACTCTATAGGAACAAATGTATATGTAACATTGATGTATATATTACGGTCCACGAACATCCACGATTTGCCGCGCCGAAACAATCTGTATGTGTGCGTACATGTACGTGTGTTCTGTTAAAAGGAGTGGGTTGAGAGAGAAGGGAGAGACGAAAGCAGGATAATATTAACATCGGTAGGTGCCGCTACGGTTGGCGTCCTATCTCTATTTCTTTCCCTTGCCGCTCCATCTTTGTCTGTAGCTGTTTAATCATAGTAAAGAAAAAATATGATAGAGATAGAACTTCATTTTAAATATATCATGTTATTTAACTTTTTTTTGTATTTTTTTTTTTTTTTT
>NW_006263463.1:517774-521506 GCF_000469605.1 Apis dorsata
TGTTACATATTATTTTTATACGCATATTATTACATATTTTTTAAATTGTATAAATTATGTTAATTGAAATATTGATCGATTTTAATTTATAGAGACACCAAAGTTGCTACAACTCCAGAAAAGAAAGTAGTAGAAGAAGAAAAAAAAACAGTTCAAGAAGTTGACGAAGATTCAAAAACATCTGAAAATGGAGATGCCAAAGAAACCAAAGAAAATGGCTCAAATGAAGAAAAAGAGTCAGAAAATAAAGAAGTAGAATCAGCAGAAAATGGGGATTCTACAGGTATTGATAAAAAATTAAATTAATAAATTATATAAAATATATATAATATATAAATTATATAAAATTTGTAATTTTGTGATTAAATTATATAAATGCAAATAATTAAACTAATAATAAATAATTATTAAAAAAATATGTATTATAAATAATTAAAATCAATAAGAAATTCAATTTATATTTTTATTTATAGATGCATCTGTTGATAGCTGTTGTATAAAAAGGAAATCAACAACTTTAAGTGAAACTACAGAGGATACTGCTACTGATGGTGCCAGTCCTGAAAAGAAAAAAAAACTTGATGAAAAATGTGCTGAAACAGAAACCAATGGAGATGCAGAAGCTACGGCCTAATGTTTTTTTATGTTCTATTGCAGATTTAATCTATAGATAATTTTAACAGCTAATTGACAAGTCAGGACATTTAAAATTTGTTATCCATGCATCGTCATGATAGACGAGCATTAAAAACAAAAAGTTTAATATTGTATTAATGACTTTTGTGTTCAGACATTTATGTGTGTTTATTGCGACCATTTTTATGATTTTAATTGGCAATCGTATATATCTACATCATCATAAATTACCATCTTAGATTACTACCATTCATGTTTCCTATGTTCTCCACATTGATGTCCGTACATAATATACACTGTGCTAAATTTAAAAAAAGAGAAACATACAGATAATCTTATAAATAATATATTTCTGATACATAAAAATAGATGATGTGTGATATGGTGCTTGAAAAAGATATTTATGGGAAATATTCCATAAATAATTTTCATTTTTTCTGATACATAAACATAATTATATATTAAAATTTCATATCAATGAAAGAAATAATATTTGTTTGCAAATCAAAATACATTCCTAAAATAATTTAAAACTCATCCAGTGTTTATTTTCTGACAAAAAATATGAAATGAATTTTATTTATAAACTATGATAAATATTTGTTTTCTAATGTAATCTATACATATATATTAAATTATATGAATTACATATTATTTAATTTTCAACAAAAGTAAAAAAAAAACGATTACAAAATTTATTAAATGTGTAATCATATTAACAAATTGATTGTTTAAAAGTTGCAAACAATTTCGCAATTTTTTTTAAATAATAAATTTCAAAATAAGTTATTTCAATTAGTTTATTATTTTTATTCTAAAAATATTGCAAAGGATAAAGGATTTTTTTATTATTAAATTATTTAAATAATTTTCAATATTCAAATAATTTTTTATTTTATTTAACATATTTAAATAAAATAATTTAAATTTTGATATTCTAATTTCAATTTGTATTATAATTTTCTTATAATAAATACAAGAAAATATAAATATCATAATTTAGTTGAAAACTCATGTAGCTCATAATAAAAAAGTTTGGTTTGTTTTAAATGATTTAGATTAGAAAACAATTTAGATTTAAATTATGTTTAATGAAAATATATATTATTCTTCAATTATTAAAGTTGTCATTTTTTAATAATTCTTTTATTAATAGCATAGAGTGCAATTTATAAATATTTTTTTTTGAAAATGTATAATAATTTTATGTACAAAAAAATACTGGTGAGTAAAAAATATCAAATGCTATTTGCAATAACAATGATAGAAAATACAGCGTTCACAGTTTTATTTTAATAAAAAGTTGCATATCAAAAGATAGAAGTTTATATGTGATTACAATAATACAATAAAATATCTTTAAATAATATGGAAAATGTAAAATTAAAAGCAATTTATTGTATATTATATGAATATGATCAATTGATTTATAATATTAAACACAAAACTAGTACTGTATCATCATTAATCCTTAGCTATTATCTAGTACAAATTGTTTTCATATACAAAGTATGATACAATCAGAATAACTGTGTAATATTATTTTCTATATAATAAATATTACATGAATTGATAAACTGAATAAGATTATATTAAAACATATCCAATAACAACAAAATTAGTATTAATATATTTATATTAGATATCTATATTCATATACTTAAAAAAAATACAACATAATTATTATTAAAATTATTTATGTACAAAGTATATATCTTACTTTTGTATATATATATTACAATTGATTATATAATATATAATTATAATAAAAATTCATTTTCAATTATTTTCAAAATTTCGGAAATTTAACATAAAAAAAACATTTTATATATTACTTAATACTATGTATTAATTTTATATAAAATATTACTATTATATTTTTTAAACTTAAAATTTAAATATGTATATTATTATGTTTATTATATTGTTCATTTTTTTATCTTTATATTTTTATATTTTTAAATATTTTATAAGTATCTTATGACATTATTGTAAAATTTTAGAATTAAAATTAATTATACGTAATACCTCTATACCTGAATACAAAAATAAAATTTTTTACTTTTTTACTATCTAATTTAAACATAATAAAAATTATGATATATGAAATATAATAAAAAATAATAAAATTTTCTACTAAATAGATTTTCTTTATTTGTATAACAATTCATTATAGAAAAAAAATACAAATTATAATGAATAAAATAATAATAATAATATCTAATAATTATAATATTTTAACATTTTAGAATAAATACATTTTAGAAAATTTTCAAATAATATACAATGTCATCTGTAGGAGAAAATTGAAATGTTTTAAAGAATTTAATAAATGCGTGTTTATATGCAAGTACCGGATACTATATTTTGTTTGTTTAAATTGCGACTATTTCTTAAATATAAAACATTATAATTTAATGACACATTTAAGACGTAATTTTATTTCATTGTACTATTTATACAATTATATAAAATGAATGTGAAACCAATTTTTTCTAAACCTAGTAAGTAAAATTTTTATTAGATTTATTATTCGTAGTTACTATTCGAATATTTAAAGTAACTTTTTATTTATTGTAACTCTATTCCATTTTTTTATTATAAGTTTTTTGAACATAATATTGTGTACTTTCTTTATTATATTTTATACATATATAGATTTATTTCTTTATATAAAATGTATATAACATAACCTGTGTTAAACTAATATTTATTTTAAATACTATGTATTATATAATATATTATTAATATATTATTAATATATGTTTAAATACATATTATATTTAAAAAAACTTTTATACATTTGATCATTTTTAAAATTACAGGAGATAGTATGTGGCAAGAAGATAAGTCAGATATAGAAGCTCATTCGTCTACACAATTTGTTTATAATGCATATCATTCTCTTGCACTTAATATGCAGCGTCAACGATTACCTACATTTAAGTATAAAAGTCACATTATTTATTTATTGGAAAAATATCAAACATTAGTTTTAATTGGAGAAACTGGATGTGGAAAGAGCACACAATTACCTCAGGTATATTTCTATTTTAAAAAAATTATTTTTATAAATAACATTACATATAATACATT
>NW_006263463.1:521771-525777 GCF_000469605.1 Apis dorsata
ATAAATAATATTGATAAATTTCATTATATATAGTATAACATAATTCTACATAAGTTCAAACATTTTAGACTAGTATAAAGCATGCATATACATATACATCTTTATAAATAGCTATCATTATATGTAAAATATTCTTTATAACATTATATATTAAATATATAAAATTCTAATATTTTGAATATATTGTTAAATTTTTTATTTGTTTTTTAAATTTTTTAATATAAGTAAGTTATTATTCAATACATAGAATATCTAATATAAAAGAATATAAAAATATTTTTTATATATATATAAATATATATAATATTTATAATTTTATTAATTATATGTTTCTTATATTATTAGATTATTTATAATTTTATTCGTGTAATATACGTACATATTTAAATCATAAAAATCATTTTTCGTAAAAATTTTAGTAATTCATAAATTCGCGCAGGCGCACATATAAAAATATTGCGTTGCATCGCCATTCTATTAGTCAAACAAGATCCGGCAGTATTTCATCTGTTCAAAGTGTAATGTGTTTTAGTACAATTTGCCGGTTATAATAGTTTTCATAAGATCATTGTGCATAATTTGATAAATAATCATGTATAATAAAAAAAAATATTACGGAATAAAAATTTTTATAATTAGTTATTTTATTGAACAATTAAAAAAAGAAATTATGTGACAATAGTGCGATTAAAAATTGATTAAAAAAAATGTCATATTATATTGATAAATAATACATTAAATAAGCTCAAAATGCTTTTAAAATCTTCGCATGAAACATATTAATATGATATATATCAATTGATCGAAATAATACATTCAGAATCTGTAAGATTTCATGTAACCATGTGGGATCATATCATACTGCGAATCTTTGAATATCACAACATTCTTCGTTGCAGGGCAAAATACTGTTAATTATGATAATACAATTGTTATATGTACATATACAGGTTCATCCTGCAAAAGAATATAAAAATCATCGTAGTCAAGTGAATTAGTCACGTGATGAGTTCAAAAGTTGAACGACTGTATTTTTTAACTGTGATACATGAGTCATTTAGATACATACATCGAAAAAGTTAAATATAAAAAAATTATTATTTCAGAATAATAAATGATTGTGTTTTTTTTATTCCAAAGATATATAGCGAAATTATTAATCAATGAATTTATTGTTAAAATTTAATAATAATGCATTTAAATTAATTGCATATCTATAATACATTTAAATCTAATATAAAGAAAAAAGATAATAACAAAATATATAATAAGTGAAAATATAATAAAATATATTTACCAATAATTTCGTGCCAAATTTATATGAAAAATGTTTGGTACAACAACTCTAGTGAGCAGGTCATTCCTAACAATTTTGATATTATTGACATTATACTTTCTTGGAATGGACCTTTTGTTGTATTCTAGAATACAAAATTATGATGTAAGACCTACATTAAATGGTACACCATATATTTCAATCATACCTTGTGATTTTAATCCATTATGTACAGTGACTGTAAAAGGATTAATGCTTGATCATCCAAATCATTTTCTTCTGAGCCCTCTTGCAGCTATCATGGATGATTTATTGCAAATAAGTAGCTCTTGGATATGGGTGACACCAAATGCAATCAGTTGTTTTCATATATTCATAGCAGTGGCAGCTGGTAAATGTGTATCAAGTGATTCGTTATCTTATAGACGCTTAGGTGTAATAATTTTTCAAGCAAGGACATGGTTGGATGATTTAGATGGACATGTTGCTAGAAAAAGAGCAAAGATTAATGGTGAACGATCAGATATTGGTTCAACTGGTTATATTATTGATGGTATCTGTGATGGTTTGGGTTGTGTTGCTTTTATTATTGGCCTATATCAATTTCTTGCCCGTAACTCAAGTAGACGTGGAGGTTATGATAAGCTGCCTCAACTTCCTGTATCTTCAGTTCTGGAACCTGGAAATGTAACATTGAAAACATCAAATGCAGCATTTCGTAATATATTACTTATGACCGTCCATTTGTTCCTCACCAGTGCCGCCTGGAATCGATATATATCTTTATACCAGGATCTTCTTGAGACTGATTATAGAACACCATCAATTAGTAGAGAACATCTTTATGATAGACAAACAACTATATTCAGAAGTTCATCTTTTTCAGTAATAGCTTTTTGCTGGAAATTTTTAAATTTCCATGCTGTCATGGATTATCTGCTTTTGGCAATATTTTTTGATCGTATGCGAGAATATATCAGGCTTGTAAGATGGTCTCCATTTGTTATTGTATTATTACTTGTTTATATAACTGAATTTCATTTTTTACGGGCCTATACATATATACAAGAAGTACCATCATTAATTGATGAAGAGATATCTTCATCTGATGTCTTTACTCAAGGATGACAGTGTAAATCTTGGAAAATATTGTTTTGTATATTTATTTTTTACCGGTGATATATAATAATTACAATAACTATTGTATACTTAAATTTGCAAATTTGTCTATAAAAATATCTTGATAAAATTTTTTGTATTTTCTATTTTTCTGCATGTATTTTATATAAATACTAGACTAATGTATAAAAAATGTGTATAACCCCTTAAATGGGTAGTAATTATATTTTTACAATTTATAATATTTTATTCTATTATTATGATATTATATTTATTATATTTATTATTATTCAATTATGTTTCATTAATTAAAATTTTCAGACAATAATTCAATTTTTTAAATTATTTATAGGTTGTAATATATAATATTTATAATGCAAAATCTTTTATAAAAAGATAATAAATTATTTTAACTCATTAAATATTTAATAATATACTTGTCTTCCTGATTAAATATCTATGTAATATATTATAATTTAATGTCTATTATATGTAATTATTATAATTATTAATATATTACATCATACTATAAATTAGTTTTATTAATATTTAATAATAGAATATTTGATATTTATTTTCATTTAAGGGGTTAACATTAATATTTAATTATATAATTATATAATAATAAACAGGGATGTATCTTGAAAAATAATTCAATGGATCTGTGCTTATCCATTTCATGAAATTTTTTTAGTATGTTTTTTATACCTGTAATTATAAATGTAAAATTATTGAAATATGAAATTATAATTATTACATATTTCAATTTTGTCATTTAATCTAAATAATAATATATAGGTTGTATGTATTATATACAAATATATATTTATGTTAAATATATATGGCAAGTAATATATGTTTATATGTGATAATTATTATTACTAAGTGCATAAAAAATATAATTTTGTATTTTTTACTTGTAATAATTAACGACCTCTTGCCTTTATCTATATATTTTAATGTGATCCAATGTCGCGAGTTACCTAGTTATAGTACTTGTAAGTTTGCTGAAGTCACGTGGTAGACTTTTACATATATAAGCTGTTATAATGAGCTTTCAATAAAATCCGATATAAATATGATATTAAATTACGAAGACATAATACATATAATATTCTTCCGTTACCGGATTGCGCCAAGATTAAAACCAAGAGTAGAATCCAAAGTGTAGAGCTTCACGTTGAACTTGAAAAGCAATGAGTACATTTAACAGTGTACAAATCAAGTTTGTGTGAAATATAAACTTTACTTATCTGGCATACGGTGTTACTTTACTTAGCCTTATTATTAGCCGTTCTATGATAAGGATATCAGTAGATAAGTTTTGTATTATCAAAAGCTATATATTTCAATATGTAATAATACTTTCATATATATTAAAAATTTATGTATCAAAAATAAACCTAAAATATTAATTTATTTATATTAAAATAAAAATTTATTTGTATAAGATTTACAAAATAAATTTATATCAAACATAAAAAAAATTACTATTATTATTATTAGTATTAAAGAAAATAAAGTAATATTATAAAATATTAAAATAATAAAATAATATTTCTTTTTTTAATCTTTGTAATTTTATTTAATAAATAAAAAATTTTTAATATT
>NW_006263463.1:526007-527335 GCF_000469605.1 Apis dorsata
CTATATATAATTTTATATTGTTTAATAATTATATTGAATTGTGTAATAATTATATTGAACAAAATTTTGTAAATTATTATTAAAAATTTAGCAAAAATAAGTAAATTTTTTTATAAAAATTAAATAAATTAATCAAATTAAATGAAAAAAATTAAGCAAATATTTTAAAATCAGATATAACTTATTTCTAAACATATAGATATTTCATAGAATATTGCATAAATTTTACAAATATTTTTTCAAAGAATATATCACTAATCTTAATTGTTTTGATAAAACTATCTTTTGAAAAAAAACAAATTTTTTCTATTCCAGAGATGATTGTATATCATTTAATTTTTGTTTAATATAGAAAGAATTTATTATTATTATTAATATTATATATATTACAAATAACATTTGATGTGCGTATATTATATATGTATAATATATATTATTTATAAATGATTATAGTATCTTCTCGAAGCAGGATGGTGTTCAGATGGAAAAATAATTGGCATCACGGAACCAAGGAGAGTTGCAGCTACTTCTTTAGCTAATCGTGTTGCTGATGAACGTAATTGTATTTTAGGTACAGAAGTTGGTTATTCTATACGTTTCGATAATTATACGGATGAAACAACAAAAATCAAGGTATTATTATTTTACAATCATTTGTATTACTAAAAATTAAATTTTAATCTGAAAAATTATATCGAACTTAAAATATTCTTAATTTTTTAATCATTTTAGAATTTAATTTCATTTTTCAAATATTTAATTAAATTTGTTATTATTTAATATATCTATTTATAATTTATAATTTCAGTAACATATACGAAGAAGAAATAATTCTTTTATTAATATAATTTTTAATATAATTTAATATATTGTGTTATAATTCAAAATTTGTTTAAAATTTACTTTTATACATTTTGCTTATAATTAAATAATTATAAATAATTATTGTAAAATATTATTATTATAAAATAATGTTTTTCTTCGATAATAATACAATAATAAAAATTTAGGAAATATAAAATATTAGAAGACTAAAAAGTATTGAAAATGTAAAAAATTAATAATTGATTCAGTAATTAGTCGTGTTATTTATAGTACATGACAGAAGGAATTCTTCTTCGAGAATTAATGAGCGATCCTTTGCTGACAAGTTACTCTGTAATTGTAGTAGATGAAGTACATGAAAGAACTCTTCTTACTGATATTATTATGGGACTTTTGAAAAAAATAATTCGGGTAAAATATATGCAATATTTTTTATATTTAAATATAATTAATATAATCTAAATATAATATAATATTAAAGTTACATATAATCAATAATTAAT
>NW_006263463.1:527558-540131 GCF_000469605.1 Apis dorsata
ATATGTTTATTTATATTTATATAAATAAAAGATGCATTAAATATAAAAATATTTTTTAAATATTTTATAAATATTTTAGAAACGAAGAAGTTTGCGAATTATTGTTTGTTCTGCTACGGTTGATGCAGAACAACTTCGAGATTTTTTCAATACAAATACAACAAAAGATTCAACGAAAGATACTGCGGTTATCCTTACTATTGAAGGTAGATTATATCCAGTAGATATTTTTTTTATAAAAGGTATATATTTATATGTATAAATATATAATATTATATCATCCTACAAAAAAATAATAAAATAATATAAAAATAACATATTTACAATCATTATTACAATATATTTTTTTTCATTTTTCGCGATTTTTTATTTATTAATGTTTTGATTTTTTTTTGCTTAATTTTCTTGTTTCATTTTCTATTTTTTAGAATATTTGTAGGATGATTTACATAATTATATAAATATATTTACATATGAAATTAATTTCTTATATTTTGTTGTATTTGATTTTAGAACCAGTGGCTAATTATGTGACTAGTGTCATAGATACTGTCATGAAAATTCATGAAAACGAAGAACCTGGTGATATTTTAGCATTTCTTACAGGTTTAGATGAAGTAGATCGAGCAGTTTCTCTTTTATCAGAGCATGCAAAACTTATAAAGGAAGGAAAATGTGAGTTTAAATACGATATTATCATCGTCATTATATAACTGCTTAACATTTAAGATAAATTTTATTGTCTTTATATTTTTTGTAGTGAAACTTTTACCTCTAGCTATGTATGGATCTCTTCCGAACTCAGAACAATTGAAAGTATTTTGGAGAGCTGCCAAAGATACTCGTAAAGTTATCATTGCGACGAATATCGCAGAAACATCAATTACTATTCCAAATATAATTTATGGTACGATTTTAATATATTTTTATAAAGTATTCATTATTTATATTTTAAGTAAAATTTATTTACATATTTATATTATTATTTACATATTTATATTATTATTATTTAATATATTATTATTAATTATTAATTATTTGTAATAATAAAAATTTATAAAAAAATTCAGTAATAATAAAAAATAAAAATATTGAAATTTTAATCTAGTTATTGATTGTGGCTTTGTAAAAATTCCATGGTATGAAACAGAAACTCAAACAAATTCTCTTATAATTGTTCCGATATCTAAAGCCTCCGCAGATCAACGTGCTGGTCGAGCAGGTCGTGTTCGAACAGGAAAAGCTTATAGGTATTTGATTTGTATAAACATTCAATTGTTTACTTTTGTTTATTTATAATATTAAAAATATTAATAAGTAATATTGTAGATTGTACACAGAAAAAGCATATTCAGAACTATTTGAGACAACACCGCCAGAAATGCAACGTTCGGATTTAGCACCTGCCATCTTACAACTAAAAGCATTAGGAATTGATAATGTATTAAGATTTAACTTTCCTTCTGCTCCACCAAGTAAAAATCTTCTTACTGGGCTGGAATTACTTTATGCATTAGGAGCAATTGATAGTAATGGAGAATTAACAACACCATTAGGTATAACAATGGCAGAAATGCCATTAGAACCCGTTTTAGCAAAATCTCTTATAGTATCAGGTAAAATTTTTAATAAAAAAATTATTAATTTAAAGTAAAGAAACAAAATTTAATAATGTATTTATATATAATTATTTTGATTATGTCAAATAATTTTTTAATTAATTCTTTTTATTAATTAATTCTTTTTAAAGGTGAAATGGGATGTTCCGAAGAAATATCAACGATTTTAGCAATGCTTCAAGTACAAAATGTTTTCATAAGACCAGCAGGCGGCCAGGCTGCTATAAAAGCAAGAATAGCACAAAGAAAATTTGAAGTTGAAGAGGGAGATTTATTAACATTACTTAATGTATATATTGCATATGAAAAAAATAAAACAAGTAGTTGGTGTCAAAAACAATTTCTTAATAATAAAGCGTTGCGCAGAGCTATGGAAATTCGAACGCAAATGCATTCTATGATGAAAAAATTAAATATACCATTGGTTTCATGTAATCGTAAGTTAAGTTAAAAATATTGTTATAAATAAATAAATAAATATATTATATAAATATAATATTATATTTTATATAAATATAAAAATTTTTTAATAACAATTATTTTTGTTCAAGGAAATGTACAACAAATTTTAAAATGTATAACCGCTGGACTTTTTTCAAAAGTGGCTTATTTACATTATACTGGAACATATAAAACAATACGTGGAAATAAAGATTTATATATACATCCAAATAGTTGTTTATATACACTTCAGCAACCACAATGGTTTGTATATTAACTTTAATATTTTATATTTTTATAATAATATATTTAATGTGTTCAATTCTTATATTTTTGTTCAAGGTTATTATTCTATGAAGTTTTACAAACAAATAAAACGTATATGAAGGATATAACTGTGATCCAACCAGAATGGTTATTAGAATTAGCACCTCATTTTTATGAAAAAACATCTCTTGATCCTATTTAATATAATTTTTATATATTCTCAAAATAATTTATTAAATAATTTATTAAAGAAAATAAAAAGTTTAATTTGAATATTTTTTTTTAATAAATTATAATTTAATACTATTAATATAATATACTATTGATATTATTAATACATATATATTATATATTAAATATCTATATTTTTTTTTATAATTATTTTAAAATTTTTAAATATTTTTAAAAATCAAAAAAATATATTATTTAATAATTTATTGTTTACTCATAAAATTAATACAAAATTATCTTAAAAATCTACTACAATGCAATAATTAATTAATAATTATAAAATTAATTCATTAATTAATTCTACAATAAAAATATATTATAATTTCCAAAAATAAAATTATATCTTTTTAAATATTTAAAAATAATTTATATATGAAGTGATTACAAATTATTATTAGAATTAAATGATGAAGTACAAATATATAAATATATTTTGTAAATCTTAAATGATATAAAAAATTTGTAGGTTAATACATTTTTCTTTAACTATATGATATTAAATCTTTGTTATCTTAAATTCAATAACAGTTAATTAAAACATATAATTAATTGTCCAAACAGTTAATTATATGTTTTAAGAATATTTTCCAAGATCACAAATAATGAAAATAAATTTAAAGACAAATGAATTTTCGATAGCGTCATTTTCCGATAGAACGTTTTAAATTTCTTTTTATTTCTTTGTTGTTGGGTTAAGATTTTTTATTATGTTTATTTAAATCTTGGTATTTTTATTGAGTAATGCTTGACAATATCAAAGTATATGGACATGATAAAAGTATTTTTTATTTATTTTTAATTTTATTTAAATTTTAATTTCTATCATAATGAATGTTAAAATAACTTTCTATAATCTGTTGTCAGTGATATGAAAATAGTAATGCTTTAGAGTTCTAGAAATATGTCACAAAAATATATTGCATTATTAGTCTATTTCTATACATAGTCTGTGATTGTGAAAAATCCATCTATCGATAAAGTAGTAATGGTTTTATCTTAATGAACACCAAACAAACTTCACAGTTTACGTTAGTTTTTGTTCCTACCGATGTCAAAAAAAAAAATCGCGTCTTCTCTGTTCGGCGTAGTCTGATAAAACTTATTATTAAATTAAAAAAAAACTTACATTAAATAATTTTATACGCCAAACAAAGAAAGTTAAAGATAAAAAATCTAATAGTTTCGATTTTGTTCAAAGTGACAAATATTTTATATTTTCGAAGACGTATGGCTATAATCCAAACGTGATATTAACCTTAATTTTGTAATATCTGCTCGGAATTTTAAAAACGAGCAGCATGGCTAAAATAGTTGAATCATTAAAAAGATTAAGTGTTGAACATGGTACACGTAAACATGATGATAATCGAACCGTCAAAAGAAAAAGCGAGTTAATATCATCGATAGAAGAAGCAGTATCTCTTGATCATAATTATATTCTTGCCGTCTGTGGAACACAAAGGCAAATCTTGCTTTTTCTTATGAAGCAGTTTATGTCAAATCTATTAAAAAAAGTATAGTATTTCTTAATTTATAATTTTTAAAAAAATTTTTATGTATATTTTACTTCAAAATATTAAATAGCATCACGCAATTTTCCCTCCATTTTATTTAAAATATATTTTTTTATTATTGAATAATGTAGTATTTTATATCAATATTTTTTGAAATTTAAATTATTTGAAATTTAATTTTTTAATTATTGTAACATTATTTGTTTATTTTTATATTATGTTATATTTGATTACTTATAAAATTAAAAATATTATTATTATATAAAAATATATTTAAAAAATATTAAATATTATATTTGGATTTGACATGAATTGTCTTAATTATATATATTTAAAAAAATCTGTTCAAGATATACTATAAATTAATTTTTATGTATAGTGATCCAGAATTTCGAATTGGTACTGCTTTATCTGATCATACATGTGTAATATATTCTGTTGGGGAAAGTTTAAACCAGACTATTACATTAACTCATAATCAAGCACCTATTGTTGGTATTAGGTTCAGTCCTACTTCTAGAAATATTTTATACACAGCAATGAATAATGGACAAATTACAGCATGTGATTTACGAGCTAAAGGCAAAGTTATTGCAAGGTTTAAAGGTATGTAAGAAAGTTCTTCTAAGAAGTAGAAATTGATATAATATAAATATTTTCCATATATTTTCCATTATATATATAATTCATATAAATTTTATAAATTTTATATATTTTTTGTTATATTTATATTTCTATCTCTATACTTTTCTTTTATTTTTAGATAGTACAGAAGATGGCAAAATGAGACCTCTTTGCAGTTTTGATGTTAGTTGTGATGAAAAACTTGTAGCAGGTGGTACTGAGCATATTGGAGGAGATGCATTTATTTTATTTTGGGATAGTCGACATACTAATTCAAAATTGGATGATAAAAATAATCTTCTTGGCGGATATTGGGAATCTCATATGGAAGATGTAACCTCTTTGGCATTTCATTCTAGTAAGCAGGATGTCTTAGCATCGGGTAGTACAGATGGACTGATTAATGTCTTTGACCTTACACAGCCATCAGAAGATTCTGCATTAACTTATTCCTTAAATACTGAATCATCTGTGGTAAGCTAATATTCTAAATAGATAAAATCTGAAATGTATATAAACAAGATTGAAATTTATATATCTTAAAAAAAAAAGGATAGGATAGGCTGGTTAAGTGATGATAATCTTTGGTGCACAACACATAATTCATTACAACTTTGGGATTGTGATGGAGCAACTCCATATGCTAAATTTGAACGTAGTAATCTAACAGTTTCTCAAGTTAGTATGCAATAGTATAATTATATTATTATTGATGTTTATAGAAAAAACAAATTTCAAATAATTTGAAAATAATTTTAAAATTAAAAAAAATAAAATATTATATCTAAACACAATCTCTTAACAATCTCAAAATAATAATTTATATTATTTTTTTCAGAATGATGATCCAGATGATTGTTATATAGTTAGATTTCATGCTTCAAATGCACTTGGACAACCATTTCTCCTTGCAGGTTCTAGTAATGTTAAAGGGTAAATAATATAAATTATTATTAAACATTTATAATATGATTTAAATAATTTATAAAATAGGATAATATAATATCTTGATATATTATAACATTGACATCATAACTTGTAACATTAATTAAATTTCAACATTTTATTTAAATTAATTAATTTATTTTAATTAATCTTATTTAGTGCAATATTTTTATATATTTTTTCTTATAAAATTTTAGGGAAAATTTGAGATGTTTAAATATCATAAATGATCGATTAGAAACATGTTATAATATGATAGGAAATAAACAAATAGTACGTGATAGCTGGCTACATGAAAAGGTATAATTTTAATATAAATAATATAAATTTATTTTAATATAATGAATATTTTAATGTATCATTTGCAGAGTGGTTCCTTAATAACAGTAGGTGAAGGTGGACTTATAAATATTTGGAGACAAACTGAAACTATACCTATTCAACAAAATTCTAGCCATAAATTGATGGCAAAAATTGGTACTGGCAAAGGACGAGATCGTCAACACAGAACTAAGCCATATTAAAATTGATAGGATAAAAATTTGTAAATGCAAAAAGAGTTTTTGTAAGTAAATATAATAAACAGAAGAGAAATATTACGTAACATTAACATAATCGTACATTTCCCTCACGTTTTTCTTTATTACAATAACAGTTGTATGTACATTTATAATAAATAGATATTATTTCCTTATGCGGTTAATGATTTAACAGCGATTCATGTATCAATCGAAAAATGTAGCATATGTATATATAAACGTTAAGGAATGTAAATCACATATCAGTATGTATATATCTGTATAGAATTGAAACAGGAAGAAAAATATCGTAAATATTTATTTACTTTCGCTAAGTAACAGATTAACTTTTATGGATCGCCTTCCGGAAAAAATGATTTTATTTCGGAATATAAGAAGTGATTAAAATATGTTTACGACATGCATTTGTTATAAAATAAACACATTTTATGAATAAATGATAATCTTAATGAAATAATTAAGCAAATAACATAATAAGTAACAATTGATATTAGCATATCACTGACATAACGATTTTTAATTTAATTTGTTAGATTTTAAGAGAATTAATGTTGATTTATGAGTAAACGCGTTTTAACAAATACGCGTTTATTTATTAGATATAATTTTATGTTAACATTTCCAAAGACGATCGCAGTAGCGAGTATCACAATGATAACAATAGATATAGTTTTAGAGTAAAATAGTAGGTACAGAGTAAACGTACAAAAATACTTCCCATGAGCGTCAGAGATATAAAGATTCACTAAAACGTGGAAAACCGCGTTATTAATAATTCTTTATATCCTTTTTTAAACTTATGCTGCCTAACAGCATCAAATATGTTAGATGCCAAAAGACGCATGTAGGCCGCCGCACTACTTCTTAGTTGTTATTCCAATTTGATTCTTCGCGTTACACCTGAAGATGGTGTGCGACTTCATTGTACAAGGATAATATTTAATAACAATAAATTTTAATTGTATTAAGCTACATTTGACATAGTGCAATATTCTTAATGTATATAAAGAATATATAATTTATATTATATATATATATATATTTTGTAATATCTAACTGTGGAATGATTTTTTGGAATTATGTTCCAATATTAAAACTTTTCATATATGTTTCTTATTTTTTTATAATGAGCATCATGACATTAAAAATGTTTTATTTTATTAAGTGTTCTTGAAATGAAGTCGAACACTCATCTATGAAGGCTACTAACAGATTAATCAATAGACAATATCCTTACGAGCTGATATATGCTCAGTATTTTTTTCTTATTTTTTTTTGTTTTTTTCTTTTTTTTTTTTTTATAATAGACTTATAAGAATTAAATTTTTTTTTTTCATAATCTTTAAATCTTACGGAAATACTTTTAAGAACTATTGTCACCACGATTGTGTGTGTATGCGATTGAGACAAAATTGAGATAAATTGATAGTATTATGTTTTCTTACAAAGATAAATTAATTAGTTATATATTTTATTATCGTGCCTCGACGACGCTGTTCTATTCGATCATATTGCACGTTACAGCATCTTTTGAGGCAAATACGTGCAAAATCTAAACATATATATATACTAAAACAAAAAATATAATGATTTATTCTAGAACCACATTCGAGATTTCTTATCTAATATCTTAAACGTGCAGTATGATCAATTTTTAAAGAATACTTTCTCTAGAATAAATTTTACTTTCAAAATATTCAAAAACTTTCTTCACAAAGAAAGTCTCGTATAAATAAAATAGTTTAAGCAATCAAAAATTATTGCCGATTTTAATATATATAATGCAATAAATAAAATAGTTTGTTACTTAAAAAAGAAAAAAAGAAAAAAATTACAGATTAATGATAATGGCAGTGAATAATCTCGAAGAAAGATGTAAAATGTAAAATGTAGTTTGGATTGCTATTGATTTTGTTAAATTAAAAACGATTTATATATATTTATTAATGGAATGATGTAATGATATTCAAAAAATTAATGATTTTAATCTGTGGCTTGGCACATGTAACAGCAATGTACTATTGATAATAATAGATCTTATCCGTCGTTTTAGCACGTATTAAAATACTTTTAAAGTTACAGTATAAGAATAGCTACCGCGGTCACTCAGGCATTCGTACACATACATGCATTCACATTTACAAACACACACATGTACGTGTCACAAATGTTACATACGAATTATTATTTTTTCTTTTTTCATTCATATATTTTCACACATTTTCGTTTTCAACATACGTACAAGTAATGCCATACATATGTCATGAAAAAGTATATCTATATACACATCCATGTATATGCAATTCTAATAATGTATTTTTTCTATCTTGTATTCAGCAAATTGCAACAGATTTGCTTAAAAGATTCGTCTAAAATCATGTTTCTAAAATTGTCAGTCGGCTTAATAACATAACGAATAAGGATTCAACAAGATCGGCTGATCTATCTCACTAAGCCATTTTAATATTTTTTTCCCGCAAATATTTCTGAGCATTAATTGTTATTTTTTTATTTGTCCATATATTTTATAGTTATTCTTTTTTTATAATAGATTTTGTGAGAATTTGCATAAAAATTATATTATTGCCTTCAGTAGCAGTTGAAAAGTAACATTATTCTTTATTTAATTTTATATTGAAAATAATATGTATATTCTTTTTTTATTAATAGTCGCACTATTATTATGGACACCTTAAATGCATCACTTGTGTACTATATTGTATTTCGATATACAACATAGATAAAATTATTAAGAGAAGAAAAAAGAAATAAAAGAGAAAAAATACCAATAAGTAAAAAGAAAATATTAGAAACAAATAAAAAAAAAAATATAAAGACAATATGAACAAGAAAAATTGAAATTAATAATAATTATGAAGAAAATAATTCAAAATTCTTACCGAGAAAATGTTGAAAGTCAAAATGACTTTACACGACTTCTAGGTTGAGCATCTTTTGATTGATTTCGGGAGGGAGTTAACGTGGAAGTTGGAGTAGCTTCGCCAGTTGTAGGACGAGAAGATCGAGAATGTTTCCGACCAAAACGAAAGAAACGTCAGAAAAAAATTACTTCTTCTTCCAAAGGTTGTTGCTGTTCTGTTCGTTGATGCTGTTGTTGATGTGGATATTCTGGAGGCGATCGTGTAATTCGAAGCGAACGATTCGAGGAATGACTCGTTCCAGCATGATTATTTCCTAATTCTGGTGAAGAATACGTAGACCCAGTAACAATTGCCGGACTACTTCCCGTTCGCGAATGTCGATCGGGACTATTATTACTTGTACTTCCACTTCTAATTTTTTTATTAAATAAAAAATATATTATTAGAATATATATATGTGTATATATATATATGTATATATATTTTAATATTAATTTTTTAATTTAATTTTGTTATATTTTAAATAATTATATAAATAATATTTATACATACCTATTATTGTTGCTTCCACTAGCAAGTTTTAAAGGCAATTGTTGTTTGACAGGAAGATTACTTTGCACTTTTTGCTGATTAGTAGCACTAATTAAATTTAATGGTATTCTTTTAGCATCTGGTTGTGATTTTCGTGTTTGTACAGTATCATTTCCTTGCGTCAAATGAGATAAATGAATAGTTGTAGAAGTAGGTGCAGAACCTGTAACTAATGTCACTCCTTGTCGTTCTAATGCTTCGAGTCGTCGGTATAATTGATCTCGTTGCTGTGTAACATCTCTTTGCTCTGCTGCCAGTTGTTCTCGTTGCCTTGCCAATTCAGTCCGTTCTTCTTCTAATTGTTTTTGTTCTTGTTGAGATGCAGAACGAAATGCTGCTTTTTCTCGACTTAACTGATCTTGTAAGTTACGTAATTCTTCTAACTGTCGATTTGGATTAGGTCTATTATTTGATTTACCCATACTTCCTTCTTTATATGCAGCTAATTGAGCCTGTAGACTATCAACTGTTGTCATTTGATTACTAATTATACAGACCAACCTATAAACATGATGAGATAAACGAATTGCTGCCCATTGTTGATCTTTATTTATTTCTGTATCTTGACTTTCTTTTTCATCTAAATTTTCTTTCATAAATTCACTAACTTTTGGAAGAGAAATTACGGAATGAATTGCAGATTCTCGTAATGGATATTTTTCCTAAGAAAAACATATAATTATTTTACCTTATTATTTTAATTGCTAAAGTAGTAACATATTATATATTTACTTTGTTATGATCAAAACCCGCAAATGTTTCAGCTCTTCGAGGAACACAAAGAGCAGATGGAACATAGGCTTCACTATGTCGTTCTCCTGCAGAACTCAAACTTCTCGAAAGAGTAGCACCACCAGCAGTAAAAGATAATGAGCTAGCAAGTTTTGTTGCTTCTTGAATAGCTGCAACCACCTATAAAAAAATGATTTTTCAGTTTTAATTTTATTTATTCAAGATATTTCATAGTTTATTTATATAATATTTATATATTATTTATATAATTTTTATAATATAATTTTTTATATATTCATGAATACAATTTCTTATATTATTTAAAATTTAATTTTTTAAAAAAAAATATAATAATATAACCTCTTGTCGTAACTGTGTAGTATCTGTTCCTTCGTTATGAACTAATCTAGTATAATCTAGAATTTCTTTGTCAACTTTTTCTATTCTTTCATTATCACTATTTTCACTTGCACTCCAAATATTTGCAGCATGTAAAAGTTGCATTTGTAAGTTGATTTTTTCTTCAAGTAATAATGCTTGTTCTGCATCTTTTTTACGTAATTCACCTAATTATAATAATAAACTGGTTTTAATATATTCAATCTAATAATATTTATACAAGATATTAATATATTCAGAAAATGTCTAGAATGAAGAGTTAATTCTAAAAATTAAAAACAAATATAAAAGTTATATAAAAATATTGATTAAGATTTATAAATATATAAAACAGAGAAATTCAATCGCTATTATCTTATTTTTTTGTAGTCTCGCTTTTTCCAATATATTTAAATTGCTTATATACTTAATAAATAAGTCTCAACCAATATTTTTGTATCTGTTTTGTATCTATCTCTATAAATATCTTAATATGCATACATATATACATATATTATTAAATATCACACATACCAATTATCTTAAGAACATGTGACTCTTTAATTTTAATTAAACGTTGTCTTTCTTCAACAGAAAGAAACGATATAGAAGAGGAACGTGTATCTCTTATTTCATTATTATTATTGTTTTCAGTTAATGTATCAATTTCATTTTCAAATTCTTGTGGACAGGCTTCAACTGCTGATCTAATTGCTTGTATCCATAATTGTTTATCTTTAGGTTTTTGAATTTTTAATTCAAACATTTCAGGTTCAGCTGGATTACTACTTATTAAATAAATACCTCTAGATTCTTGACCAGCCTTTTCACGAACCAGTAATTTTTGAAGTGATACTATACCAGCCTTATTGTCAGGCACAAAAAATGCATATTTTTGATCTCTTTCAGCCAAAAAAAATAATATGTCAGAAAGAACAACTACTACAATGGCAGTCATTTTTCCACGACCTTGCATTAAATATGCAGTACCTTCAAATTTTAAAATTCTATTAAATGCCATGATATCTGATTTTTTGAACTTGGTACCACGATAAGTTGCAAAAGACTTTGCATCAATTCTAAATAACAATAAAAAGAAATATGTTATTTATAGAATTTATAGAATTAAAGAAAGCAAAAAAATAATTAAAAATATACTTTAATATATATTATTAAATAAAATATTATTTTCTTACTTATTATAAATTTCTAATTTTCTATCTTCTCTTTCTTTATCAGCAACACATGCATCCACATCAGCTAAAATTTCTTTAACAAGACTCAAAGCTTTACGTAAATCTTCACCTTCTTCTTGTGCAATACCCGTTTTTATGAGTGGTTCAACTAACAATGGATACTTCGTTAAACGTTGAGTTACAAATAGGATACACTCAGGAATTCCTTTCTTTTTTAACAAAGGATGTGACTATACATAAACATTAATTATATATTCCTTTGTTATTGCATCAATTAAGTATAAAATGAATAAAATAAATATATATTTTATTATAGCTACCTGACATTGACGTACGAATCGTGCAAATCGAGGATCATGACGTAAATAATATTTGTAAGCTTCAACAGCATCTCTATGACGGCTACAGAATTCTCCATAGGCACTCTTCATACGTTGCGCATTCTCTCCAGAAAATTGATCTACTAATATATCAGCGATTGTAGGAACAACAGGATTTGTATTTTGTCGCTTACGTAATTTTTGTAAAAATCGTAAATGAATATCAATGAGATCACGTAATCTCGGGAACATGCGTTCTAAATCTGGTTGACCTAAACGAAAGTGACGTCGAAG